>NC_069683.1:11685517-11848017 GCF_023699985.2 Odocoileus virginianus | reverse complement strand
CACACACGGACACACCACACACACGCGCATAGACAGACACAGACATAGACATACACCACACCCAGGCACACACACCACACACCACACACATAGACACACACACACATTTTATGTCCAGAGCTGTCTTGTGCCACACGCAGCCCCCTGCCCCCCTCCCACACACACACAAGCTCCGTCTGTCTGTCTGTGAGCACCTCTTGACGTGCCTCCGTGTGGACTTTCCCCAGGTGTCATCTGTGGAGCAGTGTTTGGGTGTATCTTTGGTGCTTTGGTTATCGTGGCCGTGGGAGGCTTCATCTTCTGGAGGAAGAAAAGGTGACTGCTGCTTATGTTAATAATAATACCCTGCATGTATTTTTAATTAATTGAGCAAGAGACTGAGTAAACACAGCGCGGTATGTTCACACCCCAGATTTCCTCCTGGCCCGCAGCTTCTGATGGTGGTTTTCTCCACCACCTTGCGCTCCTGGGTTGATAGGCAGGGCCTGTGTGCCAGCTTTTTGCATTAGATTCTATTTTTTTTTTTTTTGAGGGAGGGGTCAAAAACAGCTTTATCGTTTCTTGTTAAAGTAAACTTATACATACTTATGACAAAAAAAAAAACAATAAAAAACAAAGACAAGAAATAGTCCATACTTACACCATGGAAAACTACTCTTAACATGGATGTGATTACAAAACTCACATAAATACACACACCCACACCCACAAACAGAATCCTATTATACGAGTTATTTTCTGGCTTGCTTTTTTTCATAAGACACTGTGGATAGCTTCGGATCTTCAGTTTAAGTGGCTATCGAGTGTTCAGCTGTATGGAAATTATTCAACCAATTTTCTGGCATTTTTGTGTCTTCCTTATTTGCCACTGTTACTTATCCTTGTGTGTAAATCTGGGCATAATCACAGTTATTCCTTTAGGCCAAATTCCAAGCTGGGTAGTTGCGGGGTCAGGGGGTGTGCATGTTTTTAATTTTAATACATACTGCAACATTGCCTTCCAGAAAGTTTTACCATTTTTTAAACTACCAGTATGGGGTTTAGTCAGCAATATAGGAGAATGCCAGGTCCCTTCCCACCCCCCACCGCCACCCCGGTCCCTTGCCAACACTGGATATGTTTTCTGGTTTATTATATTAACTTTTTCAGAAAACATTACTCAAAAAATAAAACAAAAATCAGAGTACGAAATAGTGAGGTTGACTGTATAATAGGCTGCTGCTGCTGATCTGTATTTACTCAGAGAAATTCCTACAAGTTGCTTGAGTAGGATCCTTTGATACTTTTAGATGGTATAAAAGTGAATAACTTCACAGGTTTAGACCATTAAGCTTTAGTATTTGTGAACAGGATCTGATGTGCTCTATGAACTAAAGGCCCAGGGAAGAAGCGTCTTGTAGATACACAAAGGAAGCAAAACATAGTATTAAGCCATTTTGATCTAATGGGCCTTTTTTTCTTTCAAAATAGGAAAGATGCAAAGAACAGTGACGTGAACTTTTCTCAAATTAAGTAAGTCTCTAGATTTATGAGCCTTAAGACATTTAATCCCCCAATCTGTTCAGTGACTATTTTGAGATTTTTTTTTTTTTTGATGGGAACTGCTGCCATTTTCCCAGATTGACACGTTTGGACCTGATCATCCAGAAGTTCTTATTAGTGTTGTTATCCTGCAAGGACACTATGTTTACTTGGCTCCTGAAGCTGACCTCCTTGCTGTGGTCTACCATGCCGAGTAGAACTTGCCATATTCTGCGAATAAATATGTACTTTGTGATTAAAAGCATGGTTGTACAAGGTCTAGGAGGAGAGAACTTGCTCACAGTCATGAAGCCACTCAGTTGTATAACAGGGTCTAAAAGTCAGATTTCCTGATTCACATTTCAGTGTTTTGTGAATTACATTTCAGTGAACCTCCCCCAACCACCCCCTGTCCTTATACTACAGGCTTTCTTCTTTGGGGAAAATCTCTGGAGTTACGGTTGAGTCATTTTTTTTTTTCTAATTGTCTTTTTTTTTTTTTTTTTTTGCTTTGCTTTTCTGCGATGAAGACCTAAAAAGTGAGTACACGTTTTGCTTTTTGAAAAATAACTTGCATTTTTCTATTTTGAGTGTGAACTCGATTGAATGCAACCAATCCTGATACGCTGTTTTGTTTTCCTAGATCCAAGTTAATCAAAGTGGAGAATTTTGAGGCCTACTTCAAGAAACAGCAAGCTGACTCCAACTGTGGGTTTGCAGAAGAATATGAAGTATGTGGTTGTTAAATATTGTAGTTTTATTTGCTTTATGTTTTCCCTGAAGGTTGGAAAACTGCCTGTTTCTGTTTTATGGTGAAGCTTTGGGTTAGAGGTAGCCCTCTTCGATGGAAGAGAGAAGTTTTTTTTTTTTTGCCATGCTGCATGGCATACAGGACCTTAGCTCCTCAATCAGGGATTGAACCCACGCCACCTGCAGTGGAAGCTCCGGAGTCTTAACCAGTGGACTGCCGGGGAAGTCCCCTGCCTCCATCTTTACGTGTCTCCTTATGTATCTCCATCTGTGTCTTTTCTCCTCTTATAAAAGTATCAGGGACCTCCCTGGTGGTCCAGTGGCTAGGACTAGGCACTCCAGGTGCAGGTGGCCCAGGTTCAATCCCTGGTCAGGGAAGTGGGTCCCACATGCTGCAACTAGGAGTTGATATGCCACAACTAAAGATTCTGCATGCTGCAAATAAAAAAAGACCCTACGTGCTGCAACTAAGACCTGGAACAACGAAATAAATAAATAAAAAAAGACGTCGGTGACACTGGAGTAAGGGCTCTGCCCTCTGCAGTATGACCTCATCTTATCTTGTTTACATCCACAAAAGCTGTAATTTCCAGTCAGGGTGTGTTCACAGGTACCAGGGCTTAGGACTTCTATGTCTTTTAGGGGATGCAGTGTTAACCATAACATCTCTGCATTCCCACTTTAACCTGCTGTACCCTTTGTGTAGTATAAATACTGTCTGGACACGGAGTGAATGAACAGTTCTCATGGTCTGCTTTCAGGATCTGAAGCTTGTTGGAATTAATCTACCTAAATATGCAGCTGAGCTGGCTGACAACAGGGGAAAGAATCGCTATAACAACGTTCTACCCTGTAAGTTGTTTTTCCCACACCTTCCCTTTTTTTTTTCCCATCATGGATATCACATCTCTAAGAGCAGGGGACAGAGGAGTACTAACCAGCCACTCCCACAGCCATTCATCAGTCACCCATATGTGCTCAGCACTGTGTTTAAGCGTAAGCCATTGGATTCAGCCTCGCAATAGCCTTACGGAATAGGTAGCAGGATATTCGTTCTGCAAAAAAAAAAAGAGGCACAGTGTGGCTAAGTGATTTGTCCAAAGTCACACTGAGAGTCATGGTGGGACCAGACTTGGACTGGATCTGGCAGCTTCCTGCAGGGAAAAGGCCAGAGTCCGTGCTTTGAGCCCCTTTGCTCTGATAGCCTGGGTATGCCTCTTTATTCCAACATGAATACAGTTCTGGAATAAAAGGGGAGCCGGTGGAGGGCAAGTGGGGAGTAATGCTTTCTGCTTATCCAGACATGTCTCTGGTTGGCTGAGTACACTCCATGGCTGGATGTGAATTATATTTGGATTCATTCCTGTTTTTGAGGATTGACAGGGACAACAACACATTGAGTTTACTCTGTGAGTTTGTTTCTGTTTTGTAAACAAGTTCATTTGTGTCATAGTTGAGATTCCACACACACTGCTTATAGTAGTCTTAGACACTGAGTTTATTCTTGCATTTGGGACTATCTTTTGAGAACAACTTGTTAATGAGAATAGGGAAAGCGTGAAAGGCTTCACTTTCTGCCCTGAGGATCTACCCTGCCATAGTGGAAAGAGCACTGGATTTGAATTCTGGCTGCCACTCACCAGATGAAAGAGCTTGGAAAAATCACCTAACCTCTCCGACCCTCAGTTTTCTCATCTGTAAAATGGGCACAGAAGCTCGTAGGATGATTATGAGGGATAAATAACTGCAGAGGGCCTTCCCTGGGTTGTGGCTTGCACCCAAGGGTGGAGGTAGTTGGTTTCATCTAGAAGGTGGTCTGGAGTGGTTCAGAGCTTGGGCACCCGTGCCAGACTGCCCAGGTTTGAACCCCAGCAGTGCCACTTACTAGTTCTGCCCAGGGGATTGTGCAGCTTCTTTGTGCCACGGTCGTATCTGGTGACAGCGGGAATGCAGTAAGGCCGTGGATCTAAAACACTGAGGCATGCAGTGTCAAGGTGTGACAGAGCCCCTGCGTTCCCATTTTGCGCTCGTTTCTCTGTTCTGAGATGAAATATTTTATTCCGTATCCTAACGTGGAACTCTTCTCTTTGAATGTCACAGATGACACTTCCCGTGTCAAACTTTCAGTTCAGACCCATTCGACTGATGACTACATCAACGCCAACTACTTGCCTGTGAGTGGGGAGCGGGGCTTGGCGTGCTGGCTGGCTGGAGGAGGTCCTCGGGGCTCCACTTCTGTCTCTTTGAGATTGACTCTGTGCTGCTTTCCGTTTTCTAGGGCTACCATTCCAAAGAAGATTTTATTGCCACGCAAGGACCTTTGCCCAACACTCTGAAAGATTTTTGGCGTATGGTTTGGGAGAAGAATGTCTATGCTATTGTCATGCTGACCAAATGTGTTGAACAGGGAAGGGTACGTAATTTTTATTTTTTATTATTATTCTGTTCTGTTCATTCATTCATAGTTATTGTGGTGGAGGGTATTTTAAAACCTGTTTTTTAAAAAAGACATTCCCCCAAGCATTAGCACTTCTCTTCTTAGAAATGTGCTTTTTGTCTTTTTCTCCTCTAAAAGTTCTAAAAAAATGTTGAAAAAAAAATCTATGTTATTGTTACCTTCTTTATGGACAGAAGAATGTTCTCTATACATTAAGTCACTGCTGCTGGAGTTAATAGACATCAAAATTTGGGTTAGTGCAGCATAAGAACTTCGTGTGACTCCATCCTTCATCAGATCCATGTTAATGCATTTTTCTGTTGTGCCCTGTGGCATGTGGCATCTTAGTTCCCCGACTCGGGATTGAACCCACTCCCCTTGCATTGGAAGCACAGGGTTATAACCACTGGACCACAGGGAAGTCCCCATCAGCTCTGTGAATGGGTGCAAGCCTGTCTTGTCCCCGAGAAACCAGCTGCACCTGTGAGATGACCAACTTGAGTGACTCTGTGATTTTCAAACTGAGTTTTTAGCATCGGAACCCTTTCTTTATGCAAAATTTCCAACTTATCCCCCAGTAAGCCTCAGCAGTCCCCTCTCCCCTGTGATGGCCTGGCATCCCCCATTAAAGATAAGATTTCTTCTCTTAATAAAATCCCCTGGCTGCCTTAGTGGCTCAGATGGTAAAGAATCTGCCTGAAATGCAGGAGACCTGGGTTCAATTCCTGGGTTGGGAAGACTCCCTGGAGAAGGGAATGGCAACCTACTCCAGTATCCTCACCTGGAAAATCCCATGGACAGAGGAGCCTGGCAGGCTTCAGTCCCTGGGGTTGCAAAGAGATGGACACGACTGAGTGACTTCCACTTTCATTTTTCCATAAATAAACCAAGGAGAGTTGAAAAACATGGGCTAAATTCAGAAAGTCTGTGCCTGAGGAATAGGAACTTGTATGCTCTGTGAATCTTTTCTTGTAGGTCTGTTACTTGACGAATAGGGCGGGAGTCAAGTCCCTACGCCCGTGGTTCTGAAACATGAACGTGCCTCGGAGTCAGCTGGGGGGTTTCCAGTCTCCCGGGGGGGTTTCCGCCTGCAGGGTCTCTGGTGGACTCCAGAGCTGCGTTCCTGCCAATTCCTGGTGCTGATGCTCCAGGGCGCTTGCACTGTCCCAGGGAGGGTGGGAAACTGACAGGCATCATTTCTCTCCATGTTTTATCTTTCACTTTAGTTGAGCAGATATTGTATATCTGCCCCAAGTGTGTGTATGAGGTCCTGTGCTGGAGCTGGGGATGCAGGAGGGAGAGGTAACAAGGAGCAATCAGGGATGGTTCCCATCTTCACCTTATTTGTGAAGCAGCAAGTTGAGTTCCGTACCTGCTTCGTACATCAGCTGGGATATTTTTTGGCATCAACCAATAAAATTTATTTAGTGTATCATGTGGCAAAGTTATATTAGTATATCATGAACAACTTAAATTATTGGTTTTCAATTGGTTTCAACAAAGAGAAAAATTACATCAAAATCAATATAACTTTTTACATGAATTAACTCAAAAAATGTCAGAGGTTAACCTCACTCTTTCATGAAGAAAATAAAATGTCATAGTTTAGTGTTACCTTCTTCCAGCTTTCGCCAAGTGCCAACATCAAGCAGCATTTAAGTCAGCTTCTTATTTGAGTATGAGGTGTTTATGTGCTGTGCGTAGTCGCTCAGTTGGGTCCGACTCTGTGACCCTGTGGACTGTAGCCCGCCGGGCTTCTCTGTGGGGATTCTCCAGGCAAGAACACTGGAGTGGGTTACCATGCCCTCCTCCAGGGGATCTTCCTGACCCAGGGATTGAACCCAGGTCTCCTGCATTGCAGGTGTATTCTTTACTGTCTGAGCCAGCAAGGAAGCCCATGAGGTGTTTATGATTTTCTACAAATTAAGATTTTTTTAAAAAGCAGAAGCTGGGATCTTTTTAAATACAGATCTCTGGGCCAGCGTCAGCATCTCTGGGGTTGAGGGGCAGGCATCTGTTTTTAAAGCAACATAAACCTCTCATTTTTAAAAAAGTCAGCTACCAAGTGGGGATTCAGATACTTTCAGAGAGCGGTTGTTTCCTGATTTTTATTTCTGTTCACATTTGCCCACTGGCTGTCAAAATCAAAGACCCCAAAATGATTCAATTTGATTTTCTTTTTTTTTGGTGTCCATATTTGTATTGGAATTAGTGTACATCTAAAAGTCCTGAGAAGAGCTCTCATTTCTTCTGCACATGGAGAAGTTTAGGAGAAGTTTAGTTCAGTACTGCTGTAGGGCTGGGGGAGCTGGGTGGGCACAGGGTCCCCTGTGAAGGAACAGTGGCTGTTCAGCTGTAAGTCAGTTTCTGTGTAGAAATCGGGGCTCAGTATTGGCTAGGTCTTCTGATTTCTCAAGAGAAGCCAGAAATCTAGATTTTTATGGAAAGACTCCCAAATTTATAAAGTTGGTAGAAATTGAAAATTAAAATACAAAATTCCAAGGGTCAGGCAGAACCCAAGTAAGGCATGGATTCAGACTCTGATGTTCAGTTTTAATATCTCCTCTCCTTGTGAGGTTTCAGTGATGGCAGACAGTGTGATCTGAGTGTTTGCATTTTATTCTAGACCAAATGTGAGGAGTACTGGCCCTCCAAGCAGGCTCAGGATCACGGGGACGTAACTGTGGCGATGACATCCGAAATTGTTCTTCCAGAATGGACCATCAGAGACTTCACAGTGAAAAATGTAAGTGAGAAGTCAAGATGCATAGATCTCATATAAAATTAACATACATTACTTTTTGGGTGACACTTTTAGGTTAATATTGGTATAAATCAGTTTTTTTAATGCATCAGAAAAATATTTTCGCTTTCTTCTTTATAGAATGTAACATCCTGTATCTGCATATACTCTAATGCAACCTGTTGGCTTTGCTTGCTTGAGAATTTCATAAGTTATTCTTAAATGAATCTTAGGTGCATGGCTCAGCGTCTTTGACTTCTTTTCTTCCCCTTCCAGGTGACCTGCTTATAGAGTTTTTCTTACAGATCAAGGCCCGTTTGGATTGTTTGGTTGGAAATTTGACCTCAGGAGTGTCCATTTGCCGTTGAAATAGTTTATGATGACAGTTACGTTAATAGGAGTCTAGGACATATACATATGGCCTCCTTTCCCCTCAAAGGTTATGAAAACAAATGCAACTAAATTGTGTAGGCATTCTGAGAAGTCAGTATTTGTGTCCTTTTTATTTTTTAATGGTATTTAAAAATTGAATCAGTGTCATGGGCGACACTGATATCTTTTGATGGCTGTGTAAATCGATATAGCCCTCTATAGTTTATATCAAAGCATAAAAATATCTGTTCCCTTTTGATCTGCTGGTTTCAAGTTTGAGAATCTGTCCTAGAGAAATAATCTGAAATCTAGGAGAAGCATTATTATTCTTTTTAAAATATTTATTTATTTATGCGGCTGCCCTGGGTCTTAGTTGCGGCATGTGGGATCTAGTTCCTTGACCAGGGATCAAAACCCAGGCCCACTGCATTGGAAGCACAGAGTCTTAGCCCCTGAACCACCAGGGCGTTCCTAATATATATATATTAAAAAAGGAAATAAATACACTTCAAAGGGTAACTGTCATAAAGGAGCAAATGCCTGCAGTCCAGGTATCGTACACACAGGTGAGGTCAGTGCCCAGGTGTAGGCAGAATGAACACAGTTGACTCAGGAATGGGAATGGTTCAGCCAGGGCAGAGTTGTGATAATTAAAGGTATGTGCTTTGGTCTGTGTAGGAAGGCAGTCTGTGTCATAACTAACTCTGTTATAATGAGCTTCACTTTCTATTGTCTATCTGAAGTTGAAACAGATGTTTTTTGGGGGGAGTCCTTTCTCAAACCCCTACAGTTCTAAATATTTACTTGGTGCTTGCTGATTGCTTATCACTTTATTAAATTCTTTGGAAAGTGAAAGTTGCTCAGTCATGTCTGACTCTTGGCAACCCCATGGACTATATAGTCCATGGAATTCTCCAGGCCAGAATACTGGAGTGGGTAGCCTTTCCCTTCTCCAGGGGATCTTCCCAACTCAGGGATCAAACCCAGGTCTCCTGCATTGCAGGCAGATTCTTTACCAGCTGAGCCACAGGGGAAGCCCAAGAATACTGGAGTGGGTAGCCTATCCCTTCTCCAGTGGATCTTCCTGACCCAGGAATTGAACTGAGGTCTCCTGCATTGCAGGCAGATTCTTTACCAACTGAGCTATTAGGGAAGCCAAAATTCTTTGGAGGACATGTGAATTATGAGACAGTTCTTGCCCTGAAGGCACTGGTTATCATAGTTACATTTGCATAAACTTATTTCTGGTCAGTGACATTCCCCCTTGGGCTCAGGGATGGGGTTTATGAAGCTCTAAGGAGGTGTAGTTATAAGAATGTGAGTGTCCTATTGGCGGGGGACTGTGGTAAAAAGGGAAGATTCTGAACTCAGAACTGGAGGACAGGAGATTTCTGCCTCTGAGCTGAGTGTTAGAGAAGTCAGTTCACAACTTGGGAAGTTTGTTTCCCCTTCTTAAAAGGGAGATAATAAACCCTCCTGCTTGGCATGTTATACGGATTTGCAGTCTGTGCAAGCACTTTATTAGCTCTTTTACCAACGTACAATTCTAATTTGTAGTCATAACCACGTCTGAGCTGCTTTTCGGCTGTTCCGTGCAGTTCAGCCTTCAGGTATGGCTTGATCTAGTTTGCCTTCTCTCTGGCTCTAACCTCGTTTCTTGGTGTTTAGACTCTGACAAGTGAGAGTCACCCTCTGCGTCAGTTCCATTTCACCTCCTGGCCTGACCACGGTGTTCCTGACACCACTGATCTACTCATCAACTTCCGGTACCTTGTTCGTGACTACATGAAGCAGAGTCCTCCTGAGTCGCCAATACTGGTGCATTGCAGGTATGCATATGTGACAGATTTCAAATGTCATTATAAATATGGACACTTTTGAAAAAAGAAAAAAGCCTAAGAGGGAATGCAGTAGGTATTTATACATTTAAGAAGGTTTGGATATGGGACAATGGATTTATTCCTTAAACCTGAGACTTTAGAACAAGGGTTGGCAAACAATAGCGTGTGAGTCAGATCTGGTCAGCTAACTGTATTTAAAAAAAAATCATAACATATTTTATTTCTCATTTATAATATTTTCCTTTGAGATATTTCAACCTTACAAAAATGCAGAAGATAATAATTTAACGAAGCTCAGCATGACGCCATATATATTTCTTTTTGTTAATAATATATTACAGGTATAATTAAAGTCTCTACTTACTAGCCTCCTATCCCATTCCCCTTCTTACACAGGTGAACATTTGGTCCTAAAGTTGATCTGTATCACTCCCTTGCATGCTTTTATATTTTATTGCATATGTAGGTAACTCTATTGTTTTATATGGCTTTAAACTTTTACTAGATTTTATAATGTATAAATCATTCTGCAGCCTGTTTTCTTTAGCATTTTGGTTTGCTGTTTAACAGTGTTGAGATACACAATTCTAGTTCATTTTATTTATTTAAAAATATGTTTTCCACATACAAAAACTGTCTGTAAATGAATGGGTACAACCTGATAAGTCTGGAGATGAGTGTACCTCCATGAAGCCATCACCACAATCTATTTGGCTGCCTGTTTTTGTCAGTAAAGTTTTATTGGAACACAGCCATGTCCCTTTGGTACATCGTGTCTATGGTTACTTTCACGCTGCAGTGGCGGGATGAGCCTGCAAAGCTGATGATATTTTACTTTCTGGTCCTTAAGAGAAAAAGTTTGCCACCCCCTCCTGCAGAACAACAATAAATTAGCTTTGGAGCTAAAGGAATTGATTTTGGGACAGAAGAAGGGAGGGACTTTGTTACCCTTTGAGAGTAACAGATTGAAATGGCTGAAACTTGCCTCCTAGATACAGTGGCAACTTCAATGGGACTGAGATTAAAGACCTCTAACAAGGCGTTTTATTTGTGGCATTTGATTTGAAAGTAACTTTAGGACTTGGGTCCCAGTACCAAGCTAATACGGTCTGACTTGCTGAGGTTTTAACTAAGCCAATGGTTAATGGCCCTGGCCTTGACCCTCAGAGCCTGATAGCTGGGGAGAGCATCTATGTACAAATGGGGAAGTGGGAGTTTTACAGTAGAGTTGACCCATGGTAGGTGGTGCTAGTGGTTAAGAACCTGCCTTCCAATGCAGGAGATACAGGAGGCTCAGGTTCGATCCCTGGGTCAGGAAGATCCCCTGGAGGAGGGCATGGCAACCCACTCCAGTACTCTTGCCTGGAGAATCCCATGGACAGAGGAGCCTGGTGAGCTACAGTCCATGGGATCGCAAAGAGCTGGACATGTCTGGAGCGACTGCTGACGTGCTGACATGCTCATTTCCCCTCTTTTTCAGTGCTGGGGTGGGAAGAACGGGCACTTTCGTTGCCATCGACCGTCTTATCTATCAGATAGAGAACGAGAACACTGTGGACGTGTATGGCATCGTGTACGACCTTCGCATGCACAGGCCTTTAATGGTGCAGACAGAGGTGAGGCCAGTGTCTCTGTTGGACAATTCTCCCTTCCTGTCCGTGTTTTTTTTTTTTTTAAATTTTATTTATTTATTTAAATTGGAGTATAATTGGTTTACAGTGTAAGTTTCTGGTGTACGATAATGTGAATCAGCTATATGTGTTCCCTGAACTGTTCCAGATAAACAGTATGTTCAAGGTGTGTTCTCAACCAGGGAATTGGGAAATAGCCCTCCTCAAAGCTGTCAGGGTGACGACATCCTGACCAGGATAGAGCAGAATATTAATCTGGTGTCAGGCTGTCAGCCTGAACCAGTTTAGAACTCTGTGAAGAGGTGCTGTGTTTCTGAGTCCAGCAGAGAATGTTCTAGAGGCCTGGTAGCATTGTGTGCTTTGGGGTGAGCAGGTGGCTGGGGTGGGTAGAGTGGAGTCACCTCCTGTGTTGGTTGGTAGAGATCTTTTTTCTGCTCTAATTATATGGGGTCATAGTTCTTCATCTTTTAGATTTTGGGTAACACAGAAATCTTATGCCTGCTTACAGATGTTCTCATCCCCTTTTAAAAATATTTTGAAAATTGCATAAATTTGTTCATATCAAAAAACTTAGTACAGGATTACATAGAGGACATTTTTCTCTTTTGCCTTTTCTTTTCCAATTCCATGCCCTAGAGGTAGGTAGTGTTTACAGTTTGCATAGCTCCAATACTTTGGCCAGCTGATGCGAAGAGCTGACTCACTGGAAAAGACCCTGATGCTGGGAAAGATTGAGGACAGGAGGAGAAGGGGGCCACAGAGGGTGAGATGGTTGGATGGCATCACTGACTCAATGGACATGAGTTTGAGCAAGCTCTGAGAGATAGTGAAGGACAGGGAAGCCTGGCTGGTGCAGTCTATGGGGCTGCAAATTTTCAGACATGACTTAGCAACTGAACAACAGCAACAATATATCTTTATAGACTTCTTTATGTCCATTTGTTAAAAAAAAAAGGTATGTGCGTACACACATGGAGCGTATTTTATTTTTTTGAGAAGAATTTATAATTAGCTTTTTTTTTGGCCTTTTAGTGACTTGGTTATTTCATTTAGCATAATGTCCTCAAGTTCATTCATGTTTTAGCATATTGCAGATTTTCCTTCCTAGAGCATATTTGAAAAATTGGATCCTATTTTATATATAATCCTGCCCTATGTTTTTTTTTTTCCTCTTTAAGTTTGTGGATGTCTTTCAGCAAACGCCTCTTCTTCTTTTTAATGGCTATCTGCAGATTTTGATGTGCTTATCTGAAGGGTGGGGACCCTGATTATAACCCCAATCTCAACAACCCCCCTGAAGCACAGGAACCTCCAACTCAACCCTGATCATCCACCTTTATTTCACTCCTTTCATTGAGAATCACAGTTTACTCCTTGTTCTTCACATCCTCCCTAGCCAAGAAAACTGTTGGACATTTTGGTGATTGAATATACATGTGCCTTAGTTTCTCCACATATTTTCTTTTTTTTTGCCCTTCCTCAAGATTCTGGTACCTCTTGAGGAGGTGAGCTGTGTGTGGGGTGCACCCCTCTGGTTGATACTCATTAGTGATGAGATCCTTGGTGTCTCCGGTTTCAGATTTCACCATGATGTAATTACTCCTTGACCACGTGAACTTGGAGTGTTCACTTGTGGGGTGGTGAGTGGGGTTGGAGGGTGGAAATCTGTTTGAGAAAACCTTCAGTGCTAATCTTTGGTGCTCCTTTGTTTTTTTTTTTTTTCTCCTTCTTTTTCTAACAGGACCAGTATGTTTTCCTCAATCAGTGTGTTTTGGATATTATCAGATCCCAGAAAGACTCAAAAGTGGATCTTATCTACCAGAACACAACTGCAATGACAATCTATGAGAACCTCGCACCCATGACCACGTTTGGAAAGACAAATGGTTACATTGCCTAATTCCAAAGGAAAACCTTTCTGGAGTTAACCAGACCGTCACACCCACAGCAAAGGAAAATGCCCCGATGTTGACATGTTTTTATATGTCTAATATCCTAATTCTTCGTTCTGTTTTGTTAGAACTAATTTGAGAGTGTGAAGCTGCACATGTTAAACATGACAAATGAGAGGCTGGGGCTATCAGGGGCTGTGGATGGGTGGTGAGCAAATCAACTACATTCCTGATTACCAATGGGATGAGTTCACTTTTTTTTTTTTTTCCTCTTGAGAATTACAGAATACCAGGAAAAGTGAGCTATGATTTTTTTTCTTTTACATTCTTTTTTAAAAAGACTATTTTATATGATTCACACGCTAAAGCCAGGATTGTGTTGGGTTGAATATATTTTAAGTATCAGAGGTCTATTTTTACCTACTGTATCTTGGAATCTAGCTGATGGAAAATACATAATTGTGGATGATTATCACATAGGGAGGGGTATGTGGTACCTCTTCTGCCTGTTTTCTATTTGAACATGTGCCTTTTCTGAATTATGCTTCCACAGGCAAAACTCAGTAGATATCTCTATTTTTGTACTGAATCTCATAATTGGACTATGTGGAATATTTAAACAGTAGTTTAGTACCGGAGGTTCAGCCTTCTCAGTAACATTCCTGTTCTCATTTGATTAGAGAAGATCTTGCCTCCACCCCCCCTTTCCCCATCTCCTGTTTTGTGCTCTATTCTTTCGTTCCTTTTCCCCTCCTATTTTTCCCCAAAGACATTTCTGCTGGCCACATTTTCTGCCCACTGGTTGAGCAAGAGTGGAAACTAAATTATCACCTTGAAAATTTTAGGGGTGGGAGTCGGGGGAAGCAGAGGAACACTTCAGTGACACAATAATCTTTTATTGTCCCTGCTTTATCTTTTTTTCTCATTTCTGTATTTGGTAAGAAGGATTATTTAAAGGTGCAATATGTGACTTAGTGATTCATGATGCTCTAGGTTTTTAGTAACGTTTTACTCAGGTTGGCATTTTATGTGTCTCTGTGTGTCCGTGTATGTGTGTGTGTGTGTGCGTGTTTCTAAAAGTGTGGCAATCTGTGAACACTTCCGTGTGGAAACGGTGTCAGATGAATCCCTTCTTAAAGTCTACTGGCTTTAGTCTGTATCTGCAGTGACACATATCCGTATCTACTGTATATATATATACTAAACTCTTAAAACAGTCATTCCTTGGAATTGAGGTGTACAAAGTTTGAATTTGTATCAAAGATGTAATTATTATTTTTAAAACCTTTTTCACTATACTGCTGCTGTAATTACTTTGATTTTTTTTTTTAAACTGTAGATTAATTTTTGTTGTTGTCGTTATTTGGCTTTCAGGTGTGTATCCACTGAGAGTTTCCGAATCTATGTGGATTTATTTTATTGGTACATCATCTGTAAACTTCTCAAGGCATTAACACGAAAGGATTTGTTTCTGTTTTTTTGTTTTGTTTTATTTTATATTGTGGCTCAGGTTCTATTTTGAAGATGTATTAAGTTTCTCCTCCAATAAGCAATGAAGTATTCAAGGTCTTATGAAGGATCGATCAAGTCCCTCAAGTCCTGTGGCTGTTTGCCACAGTGATAAATCCTGCTGTAAGTATAGGATGATGTGTCCTATTGGAAATGGGAGTGGGGTCGTCTCTGAGTGCCCCGGTCACCCTGGGCCTGTGGGAGCCTGTCTCCTGACCCTGCCTGCACCCCGGCTCGCCGGCAGTTTGGGCACTGATGGGGCATTGCGGCGTTTTCGGGTCACAGAGGGGGAACCACAGTGTATGGAGAATGCTTGGTTCAGTGCCGGGGTCGAGGGCCATATGTCTTTTTTCTCCCTTTCCCTTTGAGGTACTGCAAGGAATAGAGGAGAGGTGATGATGGTGTTGTGTTTTGGGAGAACCTTACTTCCCAAATGGAAATTGCACTTTTGGCTAAGTCCTTTGCTCTCTCTGTGGTGGAAAGCAGTTCATTCCGTGTCAGGCCCTTGGAGGAGCGGGCTGGCCAGGCCGGGCCTGGTCCTCTTTGGTCCTGTATCAGGGAAGCCCTGTCATCCTGGGCTGCCAAGTGAAGCTGGATTTGGGCGAAGGCTTCCAAGTCTTTCACGCGGGTCCGCCCCTCGCGCGCCTATCTTGGAGAGTTCCCTAACTTCTTCAGGGCTCCCAGTCCAGGCGGCAGTTCTGGGGTCCCACCCCTTCCCACGCCAGTTTGCCAGGAAACCATGCTGATGGGTGCCGAGGTATTGTCAGGTCCCACGTAGTGTACACCCTGCCCGCGTCACTGCTGCTGCCCTGGAGAAGTGGGGGGGAAGGACTTGACTCCAGAAATTCCTTTAAAAGGTGAAAGCAACAATAATTAGAAACATATGGGTGTAAAAAAATGCAAAGATCAGAAACCCTCCTCCCTTCCGCCTGGGATGAGCTTGGGAAATGGGCTGCAGCCCGGTCAGCCACACTCAGACATCACCCCCGGTCCTGGGAGGAAGGCTTGCGGTGGCCAGGTCTGGCTTCTAAATGGGCAGGTCACACGAAGGTCATTCACGATGCTGCTCCGCATCCTGAAGAGCCCTGGCGATGGGCCAGGGGGCGGGGGGTGGTGAGGGTATTTATAGCACAGTGATTGAAAAGGGAAGATTAACGTGTAAATATATAGAAGACAGGCTGGCTGAGGGCTGGTCACAGAAGAGAGAAAGCGCTTTTGAGCTCCTTCCCCAAACCATCCCAGGAGTGATGAGCTAAAATTGGAGTCCAGTGAAGCCATGGGGATGGCATGATCGCCCCTGCTTAGTATTTGACAATTGCAGAAGTAAACCAACCAGCATGGGTTGAGCTGGTTTGAGGGATTTCAGCCTCTAAAATCTTCTTCAAAGAGCAAGGACGTTTTTGTCTGCAAAGTTAAATCTAGTGATGGTTGGCAGCAGTGTGAAATGAGATGCAGGTCGGTTCCCTGTGGCCACGTGACAACCACCAGCTAGATTTTGGCATACTTGACCACTGGACGTGGGCATCACAAAGTTGGAGGCTCCTGGGGCTTGGGGCCGACTATGCAGCTGATTCACGTTTGCTTTTCATCTGGGGGTGAAAAAGCCTGGTTTCCTTTTGAAATGCTTGATTGCACTTGCTGAGCTAAACAAGCCTTGGTGACTGATGTTGATTTGCCTCCAAAGTCCAAGTTCTGAATTTTCAGACTCTGTGTAGCAGTTGGGTATTCAATATACTGTAGCTTTTTATCCCCTCGGGGGCACCTATGAATAGGATGTGTTGATGTGGACTCTAAAACTGTAGTTTTCTTGTAACTATTTTGGAATGATGCATATTTCTAATGTTTGTTATACTTGTACAGAGTATTGCTGTTGGTTGCTTTTTTTTCCCCCCTTTGGTTTGTTTTTTAAGGAAAAACATGGCCTGAAAAAAAAATTTTTTAAAAGACTTATAAATACCAAATATAAAAAAATGTCAACACATTATGCGCCTGTTTGTTTGTCTTTCTGCCTCCTTACTTTACATCCATGTCATATCATTTACTGAGCAGTTTACTGGCCTGGGTTCAGCTGGGAGATCCTTAGCAAAAGCATGTTTCCCTTGGGATTTTTCCACATTGTTTTGGTTTGCTAGGGGCTGCTGTAACAAAGTACAGCACGCTGAGGGGCTTAAACATTAAAAAAGGATCATCTCACAGTCCTGGAGGCTAGACGCCCGAGATGGAGGTGTCGGCAGGTTGGTTTCCTCTGAGGCCACTCTGTCTGGTGGACGACCGTCTTCCCCCGTGTGTTCTAATCTCCTTTGTTTACAAGGACACCAGTCACTGTGGATCACAGCCCATGCTAATGACCTTATATGCCCTTAGTTACCTCTGGAAAGACTCTTCTCTCCAAATACAGTTGCATTGGGAGGCACTGGAGGTTAGGATTTTAGCATATAAACTTTGGGGGCACATAAGTCAGCCCAAAGAGCTTCCCTGGTGGCTCAGTGGTAAAGAATCCACCTGCAATGCAGGAGATACAGGTTTGATGCCTGGGTTGGGAAGATCCCCTGGAGGAGGAAGTGGCAACCCACTCCAGTGTTCTTGCCTGGGAAACCCCATGGAGAGAGGAGTCTGGTGGGCTATAGTCCATGGGGTCACAAGAGTTGGACCATGACTCAGCAACTAAACAACAGCAGCAGCAACAAAAGTCAGCCCAGAACACACGTGGCGGGTGATGAAGTGGGGGCCCGGGGAGAGTGAGCGGGCCTCTAACGTGTGGGGGCACATGTCCTCAGAGGGGGGGTCCAGGGGTCTGCAGGTGGACAGACGCCCACTTGGAGGCAGCTAACACGCCTTAGCACGCCTCCAGATCTTTAGAGGCTTTCTGGTTGATGGATTTGGGGAATCTCAAAGTTTTCAGGGTGACAGTAGTAGTTTGGGGGGGTTTTTCTTTCATCTCACTCCCTTATGCGTTGATGCAAACTCTTAAGTAGACTGAGATGATTTTAAGATATCTCTTGCTCTTTCCTGAAATAAGTCAATCCATTCAACAGTGATGTATTGAGTACCTACTGTCCACCAGCAACTATACCTTGGTGGCCAAGGGTTCAACTGTGAACAAAATAGAAATCTCTGCCCTCGTGGAAAATGAAAGTCACTCAGTTGTGTTCGGACTCTTTGAAACCCCGTGGGTATACAGCTCGTGGAATTCTCCAGGCCAGAATACTGGAGTGGGTAGCCATTCCCTTCTCCAGGGGATCTTCCCAACCCAGGGATCAAACCCAAGTCTCCAGCACTGCAAGCAGATTCTTCAGCAGTGAAGTAAGAGGAGGTAGACAAACATGCAAATTAAATCCTTAGTATGTTAGAATCAAACAGATGGTGAACATATGATGCAAAGGTATATCATGCCTGGATGCACCAGCTTATTTTCACTAAGGCGGTGCAGCCACAGTGTATCAAAGAGAAAGTGTTGCTATGCGCTCATCACTCAACCCCTGCTTCAAGCCCGTCAGGAAGACAAGGGTGAACACCGCACAAGTCCTGCTCGGAAGAAGGGGACAGTCCAGAGGGCCAGGAGCATGAGGGATGCAAGTGCAAAATGAACCCGAAAAATACCAGAAGCAATTTAAAGAAGCAGGAGACAGGAATCCCAGGAGCGTGAGAGTGGGGAGGGCAGGTGAGCTGGATCTTGAGCAGGATTTTAGTAGGAGGATATAAGGGGGAAGGCAGAGGGTGAATGTGTCTGCTTGGAGGCTGGCGAGCACTTTGGGATGTGAGCTTGCAGGGAGGGTGAGGTGAGGTGAGGTGGTGGCTGATGACCCTGGCAGGGAAGAACCCTGGGACTGCAAGCCTGGTTGACAAAAACAGTCTCAGCTTTAAGATGCTGCACCAGTCGTGTGTGTGTGTGTGTGTGTGTGTGTGTGTGTGTGTGTGTGTGTGTGTGTGTACATGTATAAATAAGTAAACTTACTGAGATGGTAAAGAATCTGCCTGCAGTGTGGGACACCTAGGTTGGAACCCTGGGTCAAGAAGATCCCCTGGAGTAGGGAATGGCAACCCACTCCAGTATTCTTGCCTGGAGAATTCCATGGATGGAGGAGTCTGGCAGGCTTCAGTCCAGGTTGCAAAGGATTGGACACTACTGAACGACTAACACACACACACACACACACACACACACACACACACACACACACACACACTATTTTGTCTTCGCTATTTTCTCTGCTTGGAAACCGCATGGTGATCACAAAGGTGAGTGAACACAGTAGGATGGAAGGAAGGGACACACGGACTCTTGGCAGGTTAGTGGGAGTAAACGGTGTACTTTCCCGCACAGAACAGACCACACTGTAGCACGTTCAGCCGGAGCCACGTTTCCCTGACCTCCAGGTCCCACGAGGTCCTCAGTGCTCTTCGCTGTTGGCAGAGCAAGCAGGGATCCTAGCAGATCTTTCGTTTGCTTTGCTGATCGCACCCTCTCAATCTTTCTCTCTCCCCACTTCCCTTTCTCTATTTCTCATCCTCCTCGCCTGTGCCAGCCATCTGGAGACAACAGCTAAATGCTGGCCTGCTTGCCAAGTCAAAATAACTACTGAGAATTCCAGCACATTCCTGAATTGTTTATTTGAAATACTGGGTGAAATCAGGTCAGTTTTCCAGGCATGGATTCCTGTAGTATGTCCAGGTCTGCCTGAAGTCTGTTGCTGTAATTATTTTTCTGATTAGGCAGAAAGCACAGATCTGGAGCATATGACAATGTAATTGTTCCAGACGTGATTACTTGCCTCAGTGAGGATAGAAAATTTTTTGCTTTTAAAAAGATGCTTCCAGATGTATGGTGCTAAGAACGTTGCGGCTCCAAAGTTCAGAGGCCTGATCACAGAGTTCCCTGTGCTACACGGCAGATTCTTGTTGGTTATCCATTTTCAGTATAGCAGTGTGTACTTGTCGGTGGAGCTTCCCAGCTGACTCAGCGGTAAGGGTCTGCCTGCCAGTTTATGAGACACAAGAGAAGTGAGTTTGATCCCTGGGTCGGGATGATGCCCTGGAGGAGGAAATGGCAACCCACTCCAGTATTCTTGTCTGGAAAATCCCATGGACAGAGGAGCCTGGTGGGCTACATATATATAGTCAATGGGGTTGCAAAGAGTCAGATATGACTGAGCACACACTCACACCCACCCACTCACACACGTCAATACCAAACTCCCTAACTATCCCTCCGATGCTTACTCTCTGGTAGCCATCAATTTGTTCTCTTAAAAAAAAAGTTGAGAAGCAGTAGGTGGCAGAGAGCTGAAGTTTGCCTGGGAAGAGTCTGGAGAGCAACGTCTGTGGCTTGTTGAGTCAGAGACTCGAGGGCCTGAGTGTACGTGGGCCCGGGTGGGTGTCATCTTGTTAAATCGAAGCAGTCTAGATACTAAGTGTCTTCGGAGGGTATCATCCCACGTGTATTTTGAATCCATCCGCATGTCTTGAATGGTCCCCTGACCATTACCCCTTCAACTGGGAAGCTTCCAGGGCCTACCTTCAAGTCCCAGCCAAGAGGGCGCCTTGAGGGTTAGTTCAGAAGGAAAGAAGACGGAGGAGCGTGGTGACGTGTGACGCTGTGACGCTGTGACGTGTGACGCTGTGACGTGTAATGCTGTGACGCTGCGACGCTGTGACGTGCCGAGACAGTCCGCATATTGCCCAGGGCATCTGAAACACCTAAGAGGTGCCGCTGGTTTTTTTTTTTTTTTAAATCAACTTAAATTTGTTTTGATCAAGTACTGTGGGCCGGTAGTGGGCCCTTGGTATGTACGTTTGTGGGGGAAAAAAAAAAGCCGTGCTCACTGCCCTTGTGGAATTTAAGGGCCTACAGGAGAGGCAGGAAGTGAAGAAGGAATTGGACACGAATCTGTCGGTCCCTTCCGGCTGGAATGAGAGAGCAGCCCCGAGGGAGTGGGCAGGGTGGGGGGCAGCCTGGGACAAACCCGTGGCAGGAGTGGGTTTGGCATTTGAAGAGCAGTGAGAAGGCTGTGGTCTTTGGGGCCTTGCTGGTGACGGAGCTGAGGGCCCAGAATGAAGCCCGAGACGTGGTCGGGGCCCATCGGTTGGAGCTTCGTGAGGAAAGGGGAGGTTAGTCTACGAGCCCTGGGAGGCCATCCATCAGTTTCCAGGGCAGAGTCCTGACGTGCTGGTCCCTGCATGGAGCTCAGGCTGTTGGGAGCCTGGAAGCATGGAATCCCGTTAGAGCCTCGGGTTTAGCACTGGTTTTGGAAACAGATGAATCTATAGGCGGTGAGGCCTTCCCTGGTGGTTCAGACGGTGAAGAATCCGCCTGCAGTGCAGCAGACCCGGGTTCGATCCTTGGGTCTAGCAGATCCCCTGGAGAAGGGAATGGCTACCCACTCCAGTATTCTTGCCTGGAGAATCCCATGGGCAGAGGAACCTGGCGGGCTACAGCCCATGGGGTTGCAATAGAGTCGGTTATGACCGAATGATTTTCGCTTTGACTTCACAGCCCTTGAGGAGGAACTAAATGTTCTTGACTCTAAAGGCTAAACTGCTATTATTTTGTCCCATTTGGCTGCTTTTCTTCTGGGTTTTCTCACTTCTCTGATTGAACGTATCCTGTTTCTGGCTCTGTTGGGTCTTATTGCTGCGTGTAGGCTTTCTCTAGTTGCCGCGATCGGGGTCTGCTCTCCTGTGGCGGAACCTGGGCCCTCGGGTGTAGGGGCTTCAGTTGTTGGAGCCCGCAGGCTCTATAGTCATGATGTATGGGTTGAGTTGCTCCATGGCGTGTGGAATCTTCCCAGACCAGGGGCGGAACTGTATCCCCTGCTCTGGCAGGGGGATTCTTATCCCCTGGACCACTATGGAAGCCCCTAAGTTTATTCTTCCGCTAAAATTTTTCTGCAGACAAGAGGCAGGCAGAGGACACGGTGGGGGAGGTGAGGGGTGGGGGGAGGTCTGTCCTGGGAAGGGCCCAGAGTCCTGCTCGGTTACAATGGGATATAAAAATCAAGTGATCACTAGGGCTCTTATGATGTGTAAAGCTGAAGTGAGAAAAGCAATTTATAGAACTGTAAGAAGATAATTCCAGGAAGCAGGTAAGTACATAAGAAGATAAGAAAGAACACTACAGTGGTGTAAGGGTGGGGTTATAATTTTTTAAAAAAATATTTATTTTTGGCTGTGCTGGTCTTCGTTGCTCTGAGGACTCTTCTCTAGGTGTGGTGAGCGGGACCTGCTCTCTAGCTGCAGCGAGCAGGCTTCTCATCGCAGCGGCCTCTCCTGGTGCAGAGCCCAGGCTCTAGGCCCAGGGGGCTCAGTGTTGAGGTTCCCAGGCTCTAGAGCACAGGCTCCGTAGTTGTGACACACAGACTTAGTTGCTCCATGGCCTGTGGGACCTTCCCAGACCAGGGATTGAACCCATGTCTTCTGCACTGGCAGGCGGATTCTGTACCACTGAGCCTCCAGAGAAGCCCCCAATGGTGGGGGGTTATGAGTAGCTTTTATTTTTACTTTCCTAAATTTTATAATTTTCCCCACTGACTATGGAGTTCTTGTTGAGACTAATTTAACACTTTAGCATGTTTCTTCTTGACTCAGAAAAGTAAGCTAAAACATATTTCAAGATATAGTTGTCCAGATTTACCAAGTTCTTCAAAATGAGTGTGAACCCAAGGCTTTTTTGAGTACCTCCAGTTGCAAGGAGTTTGTTAAAAAGTGAAAGTTAAATTTCTGGTATTAGATTCTGAGCTAAGCTGGAGGAAACAGGGGCCCACCTTCTTGCTCTGGGTTGAGTGTGTGTCTGCCAGGGTGGAGAGCCTGGTTGGCACCTGGGGGGCAGGGGGAGGAGGCAGGGAGAAAAGAGGGTTAGCCCTGTTCCTCAAAGTTCTTCCAGCTCTCCCACCCTGTCTGGGCTTCCACGGCTCCCTTACTGGATGGTCCCTGGGCCCTCAGAAGAAAAACAGGAGGGCCTAGGCATCACCCTATAAATGGTGTGTGTGCTCAGGCATCGTGTTCAACTCTTTGCCGCTCTGTCCACGCAATTGCTATTTCCTACACCAGGGGATCTTCCTGACCTTGGGATGAAACTCACACCTCCCTCGTCCTCTCCATTAAGCAAGGTGAATTCTTTACCACGGAGCCACCTGGAAAGCTCCCTTATAAACCGTTCAGTTCAGTCACTTTGCCATGTCCGACTCTTTGTGACCCCATGGACTGCAGCATGCCAGGCCTCCCTGTCCATCACCAACTCCCGGAGGTTGCTCAAACTCATGTCCACTGAGTCAGTGATGCCATCCAACCATCTCATCCTCTGTTGTGCCCTTTTCCTCTTGCCTTCAGTCTTTCCCAGCATCTGCTGCTGCTGCTAAGTCATTTTTCAGTCATGTCCAACTCTGTGCGACCCCATAGATGGCAGCCCACCAGGCTCCTCCGTCCCTGGGATTCTCCAGGCAAGAACACTGGAGTGGGTTGCCATTTCCTTCTCCAATGCATGAATGCATGCTAAGTCGCTTCAGTCATGTCCGAGTCTGTGTGACCCTATGGACAACAGCCCACCAGGTTCCTCTGTCCCTGGGATTCTCCAGGCAAGAATACTGGAGTTGGGTTGCCATTTCCTTCTCCGCCCAGCATCTGTAGATACAGCTTAATTCCCTTTCTTGCAGGCAGGTGAGGCCTGGCAGCGATTTTGCATGTTGCCATTAGATGGCGCCAAAGGACTGTGCTGAGAAAGCAATTCAGGTTGTCAGATGGCAATTGGGGAAAACAGGTTTTCGAAAAAGAGACTCAGAGAGCTGGCTTTGAAGTGAGCACGGGTCAGATCGTCCCCGAGGGTGTACAAGCAGCTACCACCTTGGTGGGAGGTGGGGCTGGAGGTGGAAGAGCTGGAGTCAGAGCCAGGAATTCTGTGGTGCTCAGTAGCTGTCAGCAGTCTACTGGGAGCGTGGACAGGGCCGGAGGTGCAGGAGCAGAAACCCAGAGGATCAGGTCTGAGCTGGTTCATGGATCCCTTCCAGGCGAGTGCGGATTCTCGGCCGCAGCACTTCTTCCTAGTGGAGAACAGCACCAGGAGCAAGAGTGGCTGCAGTGGCTTCCCCATGTGGGTGGGGTACTGAGAACCCAGTCACAGCCCCAGGCCGTTTTCAGTCTCTTTTTCTGCGCTGTTCCCAGGGAAGCAAGCATACGTGTACCATCTTCACAAGTGAAGTATTAGTTTCTTTCAGTCCTCCTGGAAGTCTCTGATTTTAAAACCAGCTAAGGGGACTTTTTACAGCATCGGACCTTGCTACTATCACCAGTCACATCCACAACTGGGTATTGTTTTTGCTTTGGCTCCATCTCCATCCCTGAATTCTTTCTGGAGTTATTTCTCCACTGATCTTCAGAAGCATATTGGGCACCTACTGATCTGGGGAGTTCCTCTTTCAGTGTCCTGTCATTTTGCCTTCTCATACTGTTCATGGGGTTCTCAAGGCAAGAGTACTGAAGTGGTTTGGACATGAGTTTGAGTAAACTCCGGGAGTTGGTGATGGACAGGGAGGCCTAGCGTGCTGCGATTCACGGGGCCGTAAAGAGTCGGACACGACTGAGCGACTGAACTGAACTGAAGGGGACTCTTGTAACAGGGAAGAACAAAACCCAGTTCCACGTTGGATCTGTTTCTTTGACTTTAGCCTTTGTTTTTCATTGCTTTGTTATTATAGTCAGTAACATGATGTTGTCTATAGCTGTTTAGTTTAGTTCAGTTCAGTCACTCAGTTGGTTCCGACTCTTTGTGACCCCATGGACTGCAGCACGCCAGGCCTCCCTGTCCATCACCAACTCCCGGAGCCTCCTCAAACTCATGTCCATTGAGTTGGTGATGCCATCCAACCATCTCATCCTCTGTTGTCCCCTTCTCCTCCTGCCTTCAATCTTTCCCAGCATCAGGGTCTTTTCCAGTGAGTCAGTTCTTTGCATCAGGTGGCCAAAGTATTGGAGTTTGAGCTTCAGCATCAGTCCTTCCAATGAATATTCAGGACTGATTTCCTTTAGGATGGACTGGTCTGTAGCTGTAAGCATATATAATGGCCTGCCTCTGGGAACCTGCCTCTCTGCCAGAATGTCAAACTAAAGTGCCTTTGTTCAACTCTCAGGGAGACCTTCTGACCCTGTCCACCTGCGGATGGCGGCAGGAAAGAGGAAATTGATATATTTCACCCCTCCCCCACTCCATATTGGCCAAGTCAAGAGATGTTTGGCAAGATTTATTCCCTCTTTGGGCTTCCCAGCTGGCGCTATTGGTAAAGAACCTGCCTGCCAGTGGAGGAGATATAAAGAGTTGCAGGTTCAATCCCTGGGCCAGGAAGATCCCCTGGAGAAGGAAATGGCAAACCACTCCCGTGTTTTTGCCTGGAGAATAGATAGATAGATAGAGGAGCCTGGTGGGCTACAGTCATGGGGTGGCAAAGAGTTTTTTAGTGACTAAACAATAACAAGGCCTTTTCACTTCCGGGCCTCCTCCCCTCTGTTCTATAAAAGAAACTGGCACCCAGACCCCATAAGATGTACTCTACAGCACTAGCCTGCCATCAGACACCAGACATCAACACCTCCTCTCTCGATCACTGGCCTGTCCTGCAGTGAGCAGACTGAGCTTTGATTTGGAAACAGTCTTCCCAGCATCAGACCCTGGGCCTGGGGCACCCAGTAGAAATAGTAACAGACTTTATTTTCTTGGGCTCCAAAGTCACTGTGGACAGTGGCTGCAAGCCATGAAATTAAAAGACGCTTGCTCCTTGGAAGAAAAGCTGTGACAAACCTAGACTGTGTATTAAAAAGCAGAGACATTACTTTGCCGACAAAGGTCCATACAGTCAAGCACTCTTTCTAGGAGTCATGTATGGATGTGAGAGTTGGACCATAAAGAAGGCTGAGTGCTGAAGAATTGATGCTTTTGAACTGTGGGGCTGGAGAAGACTTTTGAGAGTCCCTTGGACCTCAAGGAGATCAAACAAGTCCATCCTAAAGGAAATCTACTCTGAATATTCATTGGAAGGACTGATGCTGAGGCTGAAGCTCCAGTACTTCAGTCACCTGATGCAAAGAGCTGATTCATTGGAAAAGACACTGATTCTGGGAAAGACTGAGGGCAGGAGGAGAAGGGGACACCGAGGATGAGATGGTTGGATGGCACCACTGACTTGGATGAGTCAGAGTTTGAACGAACTCTGGGAAATTGTGAAGGACAGGGAAGCCTGGAGTGCTGCAGCTCATGGGGTCTCAAAGAGTTGGAGACATCTTAGTGACTGAACAACAGCTTCACTCCAGGGAGGATCTGTGACCCTCCTCTGTGATAGATCCCTCCTCTTCTGTGTGTTCTCCGCCAAGGCGTGGGTTCTGAGCTGACCACGTCATCTCATCCCCAACTCATCACCAACCTCTCTTTACAGTCTTGTAATTATTATTAATATTCCCTTGTGAAATCTGTGACAAGGTTGGTTAAAAACATCATTTTGGTAGCCGAAGAAGAGATTTGGTGAAAGGAAGATACAGTTTAACTGTGTCTTATTTTCTAGTATCTTTTGGTCTTTATCTTTCAATGATGACCAAAGATAGATTTCATCAATATGTGGTTTGTCAAGGGACATAATTTAAAAACAAAAAAGAGTTATTGATGATGATGATAAAAAAAGAAAAGGAACACCGAAGTTGATGTTCTGAGAAGAGATGGTATCCATCATTATGTAAGAGATAAAGGACCTTGGCTATTAAGGCAGAGGTGGCCTTGAGCCATTAGTTGGGTAAATAAATGATGTGATTTAATTTGTGAAATGAAAAATGGTGAAATAGATTGAATGGTGAGATTTCACCAGATGGTGAAATAGACTGAATGAGCTAGCTAAACTAACTGGTTTTATAAGAAATAACTCCCAGATCTCAATGGTTTAATACCTGTGTCACAGTTTAATGTGGCTGGCACTGTTCAAGGATGTAGACTGCTACAGGCTTCACCAGCTTTAACCCAAGCTTGTCGAGGTCATCCAGGGGTCACTGTCCAGCTGGCAGATGAGGAAGAGAACACGGGAGACAGTGCGAGGGGGGATTCTATGGGCCAGGTCTGTAAGTGACATGTACCACTTTGGTCCACCTTCCATCGGTGGGGGAGCATTTGACCGGGTACCCTGGAAGAAGAGAGCTGTGGGTCCTGGTGAGCACGGGCGTTCTGTGCCTCGTTGGTCAGACCAGTGGATGAAGTGCTCAGCACAATGCCTGGCACCTCGCAGCGGAGAGAGCCACCTGTCTGGGGAAGAGGTAGATGGGAAAGAAATGGTTTCCGTTCTGCATCAGCATGGCAACCCAGCTGCTGCTAAGCCTATGGTTCTGTGGACCTAATGGGGATGCTGGCAGATGCTGTGTCCTGGTTGAGGTCCACAGTACGCTTACAGGTGTCGGGAACTGTGACCTCATTAGTGACTTGCACATTTAGTGGGGATGTGCTCTTGAAGCTTCCAACCATGCCTTTAATTACTTACCTGAAGCTCCTGGGGATCTCAAGGAGGGAAAGAAACTTCTTTCTGAAGAACCCCCAAGGGATGGCATTAATTTGCCCCCTTGCAAACTTTTCCTAACTCTTTGCCTCAGCTCCTGAGGGCATAATTAATTGCCTAGAGTTGTCATCATGCCAGAAAACCCGAGTGTGGCCTCCAGAAAGTGGAGGAGTAACTGATCACTGTATTCAAAGGACGGAAAACTAATTGGCTCTTTCTCTTCCCTTGATGATCCTTGTAGCAGCAGAGAACTTTTTCTATTAAATGCAAAGAGGCTAACATCTGAGTTGTGGAGTGTTAGTGGAAACCACTGAGAATACATGGATTTGATCAACAGTTTTCTGTTTTACATTTACATTGTATTACACATACACATATTATAATACATATGTATTACACATATTTTTCAACTTTCAAAAAAGTTTCGTAATACATTTTGGAGCTCTTTCAATATCATTGTATGTAGATATGCTCACCTGTATTAGGCCTTGTTGCCATAGCAAAATATCAGATGGGGTGGTTAAGCAACAGGAATGTAATTCTCATAGTTCTGAGGCCAGCAGCTCAAGATCAAGGTGCTGGTGGATTTGGTCCCCTGGTAAGGACACGCCTCCCGGCTTGCAGAGTCTGCCTTCCGGCTGTGTCCTGACATGAACATGGAGAGCAAGAGAGCGGGAGAGAGAGAACGGGTTCTTCTGCTGATTCCATCATCAAGGTTCTACCCTCAGTACCTCCTCTGACTCTAATTACTTCCCAAAGACTCCATCTCAAGTACCATCACATTAAGGGTTAGAACTTCAACACATGAATTTTTGGCAGACACTATTAGTCCATGGGCTTCCCTCGTAGCTCAGGTGGTGAAGAATCTGCCTGCAATGCAGGAGACCCAGGTTTGAGTCCTGGTTTGGGAAGATCCTGTGGAGAAGGAAATGACAATCCACTCCAGTATTCTTGCCTGGAGAATCCCATAGATGGAGGAGCCTGGTGGGCTGCAGTCCATGGGGTCACAAGAGTCAGACACGATTTAGCGATGAAAGCACCACCACCAATTTGTCCATAGAAGCATTCTTTTTTTCTATTTTTTATTTTATTTTTAATTTCAGCTTTGTTGATGGATTGACAAATGAAATCATAACGTAATTAAAGTATACATGGTGGTGATTTTATATATATATATATATATATATATATATATGGCTAGTGATGATACATCCATCACTCTGCAAACTCACATATTTATTTTTTTGTTGAGAATATTTAAGGTCTACTCTTTTAGTGAATTTCAATTACACAATATGGTGTTGTCAACTATAGTTACCAGGCTATACATTAAGTCCTCTGATCTTATTCATCTTACAGCTGAGAGCTTGTACCCTTTCACCAACTTTCCCTATTTCCCCCAGTGCCTGGAAACTATATTTCTACTCTGTGTTTCTGAGTTTGACCTTTTATTTTAGATTCTATATATTAACCTCTTTATTACTATATCATGATTTACTTTTTCTCTTGTTGCATTATTATTATTTTTTAAAAATTTGTTTGTTTATTTGGCTGTGACAGGTCTTAGTTGCAACATGCAGGATCTTCGCTGCATCGTGGGATGTTTCCTTGTGGCACGTGGATTTTCTAGTTGTGGCTGGAAGAGTGCGGGGGCTCAGAGTGTGGGGGCTCAGTGGTTGCAGTGTGTGGGTTTATTTGCTGGGCAGCATGCTGGGTCTTAGTTCCAAGACCAGGGATCGAACATGAGTCCCGTGCATTGGAAGGCAGATCCTGAAGAACTGGGCCACCAGGGAAGTTCCTCTTGTTATGTTCTTTGAAAGTCGATTTTTTTTTCTGATATGAGAGCAGCAACTCCTGCTCTCTTTTGGTTTCCATTGCTTGGAATATCTTTTTCCATTCTTTCACTTTCACTCTATATCTTAAAGTTGAAGGGGTATAGGCATCATATAGTTGGGTCTTATCTTTTTAATTCACTGAGACACTCTATGTCGTTTGGTTGGAGAATTCTATTCATTCACATTTAATGTAATTATTAATTGGTATGAACTTACTATTGCCATTTTTATTTAATTGTTTTCCAGCTGTTTTATAATTCCTTTGTTTCTTTCTTCCTCTTGGTTTCTTCCTTTGTGATTCCTAAGCCTAGTTTCCTTTCTTTTTTTTTATCTTTTGGGTATCTACTATAGCTTTTTGCTTTGTTTACCTTAAGACTTACATGAAACATATTTATAATAGTCTATTTTAAGCTGATGACAACTTAAGTCTGAATGCATACTGAAGCTTCACGTTTTTAGTACCCCAAACATTTATGTTTTTGACATCACAATTTGTGTCTTTTTACTATGTATGTCTGTTAACAAACTATTGTAGTTATAGTTATTTTTAATACTTTTATTTTTTAGCCATCATACTAGAGTTATAAGTGATTTACTCATCACTGTTATAGCATTGGAGTATTTTGAATTTAGCTATATATTTATCAGTGAGATTTATATTTTCATATGTTTTGCTGTTACTAATTAGAGTCCTTTCACTTTAGTTGAAGAATTTCCTTTAACATGTCTTATAGGACTGGTCTAATGGTGATCAATTCCTTCAACGTTTGCTTGTTTGTAAAACTCTTGATCCCTCCTTCAATTCTGGAAGACAACTTTGCTGGGTAGAGTATTCTTGGGGGCATTTTTTTCCCCTCTTGGCACATTGTTGCTTTATGGCCTACAAAGCTTCTGCTGAAAAATCTGTTGATAGTATTATGGGGGTTTCCTTTTACATAGAAGTTGTTTTTCTCTTATTGCTTTTAAAGATTGCCTCCTTGTCGTTAACTTTGCCAGTTGAATGATAATGTGTCTTGGTGTGAGTCTCTTTGTACACATCTTATGTAACTCCCTGGGCTTCTTGGATCTGGATGTCTGTTTCTTTCTCCAGGTCAGGGAAATTTTCAGCCATCATTTCTTTTTCATAAATTTAAAAATTGTTTATTTATTTATTGGCTATTCAGGACCTGGGTGTTCATTGGAAGGGCTGATGTTGAAGCTGAAACTCCAATACTTTGGCCTCCTGATGCGAAGAGCTGACTCATTGGAAAAGACCCTGATGCTGGGAAAGATTGAGGGCAGGAGGAGAAGGGGACGACAGAGGATGGGATGGTTGGATGGCATCACCGACTCAATGGACATGAGTTTGGGTGGACTCTGGGAGTTGCTGATGGACAGGGAGGCCTGGCGTGATGTGGTTCATGGGGCCGCAAAGAATTGGACATGACTGAGCTACTGAACTGAACTGAACCGAACAGGACCTCAATGGATTGGATGATATATTGTCATGAGGGAGGGAAATATGCTTTACTCAGTCTACTGAGTAAAGCTGAAAATGCCAATCTTTTCCAGAAACATCTTCATGGGCACACCCAGAAATAATGTTTAACCAGATATTTGGCATCATGTGGTGCAGTCAAGTTGACACATACAATTAATCATGATCGACATCTACTGAGACTCAGTATTATCTGCATCCAGGCAGTGCCAAAGGAAAGAATGTGGAGTGCATTCATGGGAGGCTTCCTGTGGCCAGGGCTGAAAGTGGTCCACGTCACTCCTCGCCTTTTATTGGAGAGATCCTATTTACATTCACTCCTGACTACAGCAGTGGTCAGCAATGTGGGCTAGCTGTGTGCCTGTGGGAGGGAGGAGCAGATTAATGAGAGAGATTTCCTATTGATTTATGAGATATTATATAGTATGTGTAGTGACTTCTCATTCTCCTTTGCGGCTTTGGGCTCATCTTGGCTCATCTGAATCTCAACCATCTCTTCCAGGTGGCCTCTGTGTCAGGCCGTTGGTCCTGTAGCCCCTGTTGTAGGGTTATCTCCTCATCGAAGCTCCCAGAGAAGATCCCCCAACTTCCAGCCACCTTTCACCTCCTCATGGGACTAGCAGGAACCCCTATATTCATACCACACAAAACATCTATACATTTAAACTATTATTTTGCTGTACTTTATGCTTATCCATGTACCAAAGATTTCCTAATTTCATTATTTAAAGTTTCAGTATATTTTGATATTTGTATATAATGTTTAACCACTAAACATAAGGTTTGTGAAGGTATGACTTTCAAAATAGATGATTAAGTAGCTCACAAAACCTAACTCTAAGGAGCAACAATGAAGCTGGACAAGTTCGTCAAAAATAGTGATTTGAAACCCCTGGATATTGACCAGAAGCATACAACAAACTGGGAAGTGCTTATCCAGGAAAATTTACCCAACCTTGGAAAGAAGAGCAGGAATCTTTGGGCATTTTATTTTGAGCCTGTCCCCATCCACTCACCTACTAGTTACATGGTTTAGACGTTCTTTTGGGGGAGAGCATCAGTCTGTAAGGACAGGTATCTACACTTCTAGAGAGGGTTGACTCTATTTATTTGGAGCAGAGTGAAGAAAAATTTCATGTCCAGGGTCCTTGTTGAAAGCGATAGTGATCTCAGTGACTAGAAATCAGAGACACTCAGCATTGCATCTCTCCTGAGGTCTTGAGACTTTTTTGAGGCAAGTGACAATTTGGCAGAGAAATGAAAAATGTGACAGGAAGATCTGGGGAGTTATATCTCTTTTCAGTTTTCTTTGTGTTTATTACAGTAGAAAAACTCACTGAAGCAGTCCATGAAGGTCGCTGCGGGCGGCCATGAAGGTCACTGCGGGGGGCCATGAAGGTCGCTGCGGGGGACCATTGAAGGTCGCTGCGGGGGGCCATGAAGGTCGCTGCGGGGAACCATTGAAGGTCGCTGCAGAGGACCATGAAGGTCACTGTGGAGGACATGAAGGTCGCTGTGGAGGACATGAAGGTCGCTGTGGGGGGCCATGAAGGTCACTGTGGAGGACATGAAGGTCGCTGTGGAGGACATGAAGGTCGCTGTGGGGGGCCATGAAGGTCACTGTGGAGGACATGAAGGTCACTGTGGAGGACATGAAGGTCACTGCGGGGGGCCATTGAAGGTCGCTGCGGGGGGCCATGAAGGCCACTGCGGGGGGCCGTGAAGGTCGCTGCGGGGGGCCATTGAAGGTCGCTGCGGGGGGCCATTGAAGGTCGCTGCGGGGGGGCCGTGAAGGTCGCTGCGGGGGGCCATTGAAGGTCGCTGCGGGGGGCCGTGAAGGTCGCTGCGGGGGACCATTGAAGGTCACTGCGGGGGGCCATTGAAGGTCGCTGCGGGGGACCATTGAAGGTCACTGCGGGGGGCCATTGAAGGTCGCTGCGGGGGGCCATGAAGGTCGCTGCGGGGGGCCATTGAAGGTCGCTGTGGGGGGCCGTGAAGGTCGCTGCGGGGGACCATTGAAGGTCACTGCGGGGGGCCATTGAAGGTCCCTGCGGGGGGCCTTGAAGGCCGCTGCGGGGGGCCGTGAAGGTCACTGCGGGGGGCCGTGAAGGTCGCTGCGGGGGACCATTGAAGGTCACTGCGGGGGGCCGTGAAGGTCGCTGCGGGGGGCCGTGAAGGTCGCTGCGGGGGACCATTGAAGGTCGCTGCGGGCGGCCATGAAGGTCACTGCGGGGGGCCATGAAGGTCGCTGCGGGGGACCATTGAAGGTCGCTGCGGGGGGCCATGAAGGTCGCTGCGGGGAACCATTGAAGGTCGCTGCGGGGGACCATTGAAGGTCGCTGCGGGGGGCCATGAAGGTCGCTCCGGGGGACCATTGAAGGTCGCTGCGGGGGGCCATTGAAGGTCGCTGCGGGGGGCCATGAAGGTCGCTGCGGGGGACCACTGAAGGTCACTGCGGGGGGCCGTGAAGGTCGCTGCGGGGGACCATTGAAGGTCACTGCGGGGGGTCATTGAAGGTCACTGCGGGAGGACCATGAAGGTCGCTGCGGGGGGCCATGAAGGTCGCTGCGGGGGGCCATTGAAGGTCGCTGCGGGGGACCATGAAGGTTGCTGCGGGGGACCATGAAGGTCGCTGTGGGGGGCCATGAAGGTCGCTGCGGGGGACCGTGAAGGTCGCTGCGGGGGGGACCATTGAAGGTCGCTGCGGGGGACCGTGAAGGTCGCGTGGAGGACCATGAAGGTCACTCCGGGGGACCCTCACTGCACAGTGAATCAGAGTGGAGGGTGGTGCTGGAGCACAAACAGAGGGGTTCAGGAGTCCATCCTGAGGGCTCTCATCATCTGCTATCAACCTCATCTGGTCTGTGGTTTATGTTCTCTACAAAGGAAATTAGTCATAGTTCTGTGGGATGCTGTCAGTTCAGTCATTATCTCATCTGAATCCTAAAATGTTAGCTACTACTATGCTCTTGATATAAAGTAGTGGAAAAAAGGAAGGATAGCATACAACGATTACTACATGCATACACACAAAAATTAGCATACAACAACTGCTATGGTTCCTGCTTCTGTAGCCAGTCAGTAGTCATCAACCGGCCCATAGCCTGTACTGCCCTTAGACATAGGCATGTGGGATCCCTACACCAGGTACTATGCCCCCAGGAGGTCAGCTTTTCAGAGCACCTTTCTTGAAATTTTAAAACTCTCCATTTAGTGCTCAAAGAAAGCCAGGTTTACTTCCTTATCCCTCAGGAGATTTTATATCTCCTGAAAGATAAACAACCTCACTACTCAGAACTGTTCAAACTTCTTGGGTTTCAGTGATGAGAGGTTGAAGGTGCTAGGCCATCATGTAAAAATCATGGGCTGTTTATTGCATTGCTACTTCAAGATTTAACCTGTACATGTTGATCTGTTCTGGCTATTGTTTAAACAAGTTAGTAAACCTTCTCAGAAAGTAGAACTCTCTTCTCTTCAAGACATGCAAACTGAATTTAAATTATTTTAATATTTGCATATATTTCCCCCTTTTACTGTAAACCTATGTCAATGGTTGAACTCCCTAGGCAACATCTCTCAGGTTGAGTGTGTGTGTAAACATTTATTGGGAAGTGCTCCCAGTTTTAACTTCTGTATAACAATGAAGAGGGCAGAATTGGGCAGAGGGGCAAGTCAAACCATGATACAGTGACAAAAAGATCTGGGAGGGTCCCCCAAGGAGCTTTAGATCTGGGATGGCCCTTTGGGGTTGTCTCAAATTGAGGCAGGAGGTCCAGGTCTTCTCACCATTACCTTGACCATTCTTTTTTTTTTTTTTTTTAATTTTTATTAGTTGGAGGCCAATTACTTTATAATATTGTAGTGGGTTTTGTCATACATTGACATGAATCATCCATGGATTTACATGTATTCCCCATCCCGATCCCCCCTCCCACCTCTCTACCCGCTCCCTCTGGATCTTCCCAATGCACCAGACCCAAGCACTTGTCTCATGCATCCAACCTGGACTGGTGATCTGTTTCACTATAGATAATATACATGTTTTGATGCTGTTCTCTTGAAACATCCCACCCTTGCCTTCTCCCACAGAGTCCAAAAGTCTGTTCTGTACATCTGTGTCTCTTTTTCTGTCCTGCATATAGGGTATCATTACCATCTTTCTAAATCCCGTATATATGTGTTAGTATGCTGTAATGATCTTTATCTTTCTGGCTTACTTCACTCTGTATAATGGGCTCCAGTTTCATCCATCTCATTAGAACTGATTCAAATGAATTCTTTTTAATGGCTGAGTAATATTCCATGGTGTATATGTACCACAGCTTCCTCATCCATTCGTCTGCTGATGGGCATCTAGGTTGCTTCCATGTCCTGGCTATTATAAACAGTGCTGCGATGAACATTGGGGTGCACATGTCTCTTTCAGATCTGGTTTCCTTGGTGTGTATGCCCAGAAGTGGGATTGCTGGGTCATATGGCAGTTCTAATTCCAGTTTTTTAAGGACTCTCCACACTGTTCTCCATAATGGCTGTACTAGTTTGCATTCCCACCAACAGTGTAAGAGGGTTCCCTTTCCTCCACGCCCTCTCCAGCATTCATTGCTTGTAGACTTTTGGATAGCAGCCATCCTGACTGGCGTGTAATGGTACCTCATTGTGATTTTGATTTGCATTTCTCTGATAATGAGTGATGTTGAGCATCTTTTCATGTGTTTGTTAGCCATCTGTATGTCTTCTTTGGAGAAATGTCTGTTTAGTTCTTTGGCCCATTTTTTGATTGGGTCATTTTTTTTTTCTGGAATTGAGCTTCAGGAGTTGCTTGTATATTTTTGAGATTAATCCTTTGTCTGTTGCTTCGTTTGCTATTATTTTCTCCCAATCTGAGGGCTGTCTTTTCACCTTGCTTATAGTTACCTTTGTTGTGCAAAAACTTTTAAGTTTCATTAGGTCCCATTTGTTTATTTTTGCTTTTATTTCCAATATTCTGGGAGGTGGGTCATAAGAGGATCCTGCTGTGATTTATGTTGGAGAGTGCTTTGCCTATGTTCTCCTCTAGGAGTTTTATAGTTTCTGGTCTTACATTTAGATCTTTAATCCATTTTGAGTTTATTTTTGTGTATGGTGTTAGAAAGTGTTCTAGTTTCATTCTTTTACAAGTGGTTGACCAGTTTTCCCAGCACCACTTGTTAAAGAGGTTGTTACCTTGACCATTCTTGTATGCTGTCTGCTGCAGACGAGGATATGATTCTGGTGCTGCCCTGGGGGATGGCAGTGTCTGGAGAGGAATTAGGAGTCAGACAGTAGCAGCCATCCCTCTGGGCAGCTGAGGGAATGAAGGGGCCTGTGGGTGGCTCACCACAGCATCCACTAAAGCCCCTTTCCTTCACGCAGGTAGTCCAGTAGTGAGCAGTGTTTTTAAACATTCTGAATCTAGCATCGCTTGTACTGTAGCATCCATAGAAACAATTCCCATCAATGAACAGTTTAAAGAAAGCTATGTGAGAGAAACTCCTTCACCTCAAATTAAATTCTTAAAACGTAAGTTGCCTAGGTGTCTGGAGTTGCCAAGTTAATGGTAAGAACAGTAACATCCACGAATGCAGCTCCTATCATGGAAAAATTGCTTTCACCTGCAGTTCTGTCTCATTTGATTCTCTATATAACCCTGGGAAGTGGTTGGAAGAGTAGCGTCAATCCATTTAACAAATTGAGAAACATGCAAGGCAAAGGAGAGTGAAATCCACTTCAGCATTTGGTTTTGGTATCATCCCTTTATTAGTAAACCTAGACAGCGTATTAAAAAGCAGAGACATTACTTTGCCCACAAAGGTCTGTCTAGTCAAAGCTATGGTTTTTCAGTAGTCATGTGTGGATGTGAGAGTTGGACCATAAAGAAAGCTGAGTGCCGAAGAATTGATGCTTTTGAACTGTGGTGTTGGAGAAGACTCTTGAGAGTCCCTTGGACTGCAAGGAGAGCAAACCAGTCAATCTTAAGGGAAATCAGTGCTGAATATTCATTGGAAGGACTGATGCTGAAGCTGCAACTCCAATACATTGTCCACCTGACACGAAAAACTGACTCATTTGAAAAGACCCTGATGCTGGGAAAGATTGAAGGCGGAAAGAGAAGAGGATGACAGAGGATGAGATGGTTGCATGGCATCACAGACTCGATGGACATGAGTCTGTGCAAGCTCTGGGAATTGGTGGTGGACAGGGAAGCCTGGTGTGCTGCAGTCCATGGGGTCGCAAAGAGTCAGACATGACTGAATGACTGAACTGATATACCTGACATCAGTTCAGTTCAGTTCAATCACTCAGTCATATCTGACTCTCTGCGAGCCCATGGACTGCAGCATGCCAGGCTTCCCTGTCCGTCATCAACTCCCCGAGCTTGCTCAGATCTGACATGCCTGACATACTCATGACTTAGAGGCATTGCCCAGAGACAGCAAAACTATCTGCTATGGAACAGACTATGTTTGACGTCAGAATGCTCTGTACAAATGTTTAAGCCACTCAGGGCTCCCAGTAGGGAATATCTCTTATCAGATATTTGAGTATCGCTAAAGTCAAACCACTAGTGACAAGTAAGGTAGGTCCTCCAAACTAGGCCTTTAGACTTCAAATCCAAGACTCTTTATATTGGATTAATATTAAATTGCTTATTGGTGTGATGAGATTAGGGGCTGATTACTGACTATTCTCAGCAACCATTTTTGGAATCTGGTACAACTGAGGCTGTGCCAGTACACTGAACTTCCTATCAGGGTCTCTCCTATTTCTCCCCAACAGCCTCTTGATCCATAGTCTCTTCATGGCATTTTTCACCTCCATGTTTCTCAGGGTGTAGACCAGAGGGTTCAACATGGGTGTGATGATGGTGTAAAATACAGCCACTATCTTGTCCTCAGGGAAAGTGGTGGGAGGTCTCAGGTACATGAAGAGGCAGGGGACGAAAAACAAGATGACCACAATGATATGGGAAGTACATGTGGACAGAGCCTTGCGCCTCCCCTCTGATGAGCAGGTCTTGAAAGAAAGCAAGATGACAGTGTAAGAACCAACAAGAATGACAAAGGAGCTCAGTGAAATCATGCCGCTGTTGGCCACCACCACGAGCCCCGCCACATACGTGTCTGTGCAAGCCAGCTTCAGTAAAGGTTGGACATCACAGAAGTAGTGGTCAATCAGGTTGGGGCCACAGAAGGGCAGTTGTACGGTGAGCATGGTCTGGACAAAAGTATGCACAAACTCTCCCAGCCAGCAGAACACCAGCAAGAGGGAGCAGAATCTCCAGTCCATGATGGTCAAATAGTGCAGAGGCTTACAGATGGCCACGTACCTGTCATAGGCCATCACTGTGAGGATAAAGATTTCTGTGCAGCCAAACAGGTGCGAGAAAAAGAGCTGGAGCATACAGCCAACAAAAGAGATTCTTGTGTCCTTGACTTGAAAGTCAATAATCAGCTTGGGAGCCGTGACAGAGGAATAGCAGATGTCAACAAAGGATAGGAAGCTGAGGAAGAAGTACATCGGAGAGCTGAGGTTTGGGCTTCTTAGAACAGTCATTATAATGAAAAAATTTCCTGTCATGAGGATTATGTAAAAGAGTAGGAATAAAATGAAGCATAGTTGCTGTACTTCCTTATTTTGGGAAAGACCCAGGAGGATAAATTCAGTAACATTATTTCCCATGAAACATGGAAGTTTACAAGAGAGGAGTGCTTTGTGTTTTACCTGTTGGAAAAAGGATAAAGGACGATTAGATTGGGGCACATGATATAACATTATTGTTTTTATTTTTTAGCAGTTATTCACAAAGTTCCTCCCTTAAAGGTTTTGGTTTCATTATACTCTGTTTCTTAAAATTATGTGAGACTAAGGGTGGGACAGAGGGAGCAAGAGGAGAGAAAAGAAAATCTGATGGCCTTTAAATATATTTAGGCCTGGAGTCTAGGTTCTCCACTTGTCAGGTGTCTGAATCATAGTTGCTTGAGAATTTAAATTATATCTTCTTTTTATTTATTTATTTTTCCATTTATTTTTTATTAGTTGGAGGCTAATTACCTTACAATATTGTATATCTTCTTTTTAAATCAAGTTTCCAAGTGATAAAGTCCACTCTTCTATTTCAGGATGCTATTTCCCTATGTTGCAGTTGATATATGGAACGTGAAGTGAAGTGAAAGTCGCTCAGTCGTGTCTGACTCTTTGCAACCCCATGGACTATACAGTCCATGGAATTCTCTAGGCTAGAATACTGGAGTTGGTAGATTCTTTCTTCTCCAGGGGATCTTCCCAGCCCAGGGACTGAACCCAGGTCTCCTGCATTGCAGGTGGATTCTTTACCAGCTGAGCCACAAGGGAAATATGGAATCTATGTTAAGTATACGCACATTTGTGATCATAAGTATTGATACATGTCTTCAAATGTACAACTTTGAGCCAGACCTGGGGTGTAATGAGCCTTCTGTGTAGCTCTTTGGCCTCCCAAATTACTGTCAGCCTGATTGTCTTTATCACATTCAGTTTAGTTCAGTTCAGTCATGTCCGACTCTTTGCAACCCCATGGACTGCAACACACCAGGCTTCCCTGTCCATCACCAACTCCCAGAGCTTGCTCAAACTCATGTCCATCGAGTTAGTGATGCCATCCAACCATCTCATCCTCTGTCGTCCCCTTCTCCTGCCTTCAATCTTTTCCAGCATCAAGGTCTTTTCCAATGACTCAGTTCTTTGCATGAGGTGGCCAAAGTATTGGAGTTTCAGTTTCAGTGACTATCCCAATGAATATTCAGAACTGATTCCTTTAGGATGAACTGGTTGGATCTCCTTGCTGTCCAAAGGACTCTCAAGAGTCTTCTCCAACACCACAGATCAAAAGCATCAATTCTTCAGTGCTCAGCTTTCTTTATGGTCCAACTCTCACATCCATACATGACTACTGGAAAAACCACAGCTTTGACTAGACGGACCTTTGTCAGCAAAGTAATGTCTCTGCTTTTTAATATGCTGTCTAGGTTGGTCATAACTTTCCTTCAAAGCAGTAAGCGTCTTTTAATTGCATGGCTGCAATCACCATCTGCAGTGATTTTGGAGCCCAAGAAATTAAAGTCTGTCACTGTTTCCATTGTTTCTGCATCTATTTGCCATAAAGTGATGGGACCAGATGCCATCATCTCAGTTTTTTGAATGCTGAGTTTTAAGCTGGCCAGTTTTTTGAATGATGAGTTTTATCACATTAGATTATTATATTATTCTGGGACTTCACTTTTTGTCTATTCTCATCTGTTTAGAAGTTTGAGAAAGTGCACAGAGGCTTCACAAAATGGAAATACCATTTGCAAGATACTCAAACCTTCAGATTTTACTTGACATTGTTACAGGATTGGGGAGGTACCAGTTCTCAATTAGGTTAGTAGTGCCTCCGACAATGACCAACTGTGAGATTTGGGGTAAGTTATTTGTCTTCACTGAGACCTAATTTCTTTGGTCAAAGGATTGACTCTAGAGGGTCAGTCCCTCTAGAGAACACCAGGGCTTCCTCCAGTTAATGTTATATCATGAAATGTATGGTTATCTCTCCAATACAAAGAATCACTCTCATTGAATATGATTTCTTTCTTTTATTGTTTTTGTGTCCCTTTGAACCAAAGATGTATAAAGGTGGGGACAATGTGTATTTATTTTTGTGTTGGTTTATTAGTTTGGCAAGTCATTTAAGCTTTTTTAAACTTCATCTTTCAAATGGAAAGCTACTGACTACTTCAGAGAATTGTTTCAAGTACCAAACCTAGTCCAGCATATGGGAAGTGCTCACTGAATTATGCCTTTTGATTTTCCAACTCAATTTCCAGTACTTACATTTTGATATGAAACTTTTCAAATATACGTAGAATAGAGATAATGCGTGCTCATATACTTGTTGTTTAGCCACTAAGTCATGTCTGACTCTTTGTCACCCCACGAACTGCAGCACCCCAGGCTTCCCTGTTCTTCAGTGTCTCTCAGAGCTTGCTCAGTCTCATGCCCACTGAGTCAGTGATGCTATCTAACCATCTCATTACTCAGATTAAAAAATGATTTTTTACCACAATAATTCTGTGATAAAATTATTTTAACTACATTTGCTTCATGGATCTCTCTTTTTCCTTACTTTTTTGTTCCAAATTATTTTAGTGGAAATCTGTCATCATGTCATTTCAACTTCAGTATCCATGTCTCTGAAATTAAGGCATTAAAAAAAATAAGCATGAGGACTTAATCACATGTAATAGTATTACCAGTAGTTTCCCGGTATCTGGTCTGCTGTAGCCACGTTTTCTTCCCACCTCTCCTTACAGTAATTAGTTGAGCACCTACTTTGTCTGCTGTGTGGAATAGGGTCGCTCACTGTGAGTACCGAATACCTGCTGTATGGACAGTGTGATTAAAAAACTGAACTTTCAATTTTATTTAAATTTAATTTGTAAAAGTAAAGTGATATAAAATGTTTGACATCATAAAAATTTGTGTAATTGAGTTAAACAAGATTTTAATATTACAAAAATCAGTTCAGTTTAGTTCGGTCACTCAGTCATGTCCGACTCTTAGCAACCCCATGGACTGCAGCACACCAGGCCCCCCTGTCCATCACCAACTCCTGGAGCTTACTCAAACTCATCTCCATTGAGTCAGTGATGCCATCCAACCATCTTATCCTCTGTAATCCCCTTCTCCTCCTGCCTTCAATCTTTTCCAGCATCAGGGTCTTCTCCAATGAGTCAGTTCTTCACATGAGGTCGCCAAAATATTGGAGTTTTAGCTTCAGCATCAGTCCTTCCAATAAATATTCAGGACTGATTTCTTTTAAGATGGACTGGTTTGCTCTCCTTGCAGTCCAAGGGACTCTCAAGAGTCTTTTCCAACACCACCGTTCAAAAGCATCAATTCTTTGGTGCTCAGCTTTCTTTATGGTTCAACTCTCACATCCATACATGACTATTGGAAAAACCATAGCTTTGACTAGACAGACCTTTGTGGGCAAAGTAATGTCTCTGCTTTTTAATATGCTTTCTATGTTGGTCATAGCTTTTCTTCCAAGGAGTAAGCATCTTTTAATTGCATGGCTGCAGTCACCATCTGCAGTGATTTTGAAGCCCAAGAAAATGAAGTCTGTCACTGTTTCCATTGTTTCCCCATCTATTTGCCATGAAGGGATGGGACTGGATGCCATGATCTCAGCTTTTTGAATGAAGGGATGGGACTGGAGGCCATGATCTCAGCTTTTTGAATGTTGATTTTTAAGCCAGCTTTTTCACTCTCTTCTTTCACTTTTATCAAGAGGCTCTTTAGTTCTTCTTAAATTTCTGCCATAAGAGTGGTGTCATCTGCATATCTGAGGTTATTGATATTTCTCCCAGCAATCTTGATTCCAGCTTATGTTTCATCCATTCCAGCATTTTGCATGATGTGCTCTGCATAGAAGTTAAATAAGCAGGGTGACAATATACAGCCTTACTCCTTTACCAATTTGGAACCAGACTGTTGTTCCATGTCCGGTTCTAGCTGCTGTTTCTTCACCTGCATACATGTTTCTCAGGAGACAGGTGAGATGGCCTGGTATTCCCATCTTTTTTCCACATTTTGTTGTGATCCACACAGTCAAAGGCTTTGGCATAGTCAATAAACCAGAAGTAGATGTTTTTCTGAAACTCTCTTGCTTTTTGTATGATCCAGTGGATGTTGGTAATTTGATTTCTGGTTCCTCTGACTTTTCTAAATCCAGCTTGAATGTCTGGAAGTTCTCATTTCATGTCCTGTTGAAGCCTCACTTGGAGAATTTTGAGTATTACTTTGCTAGCATTGTGTTATGAGTGCAATTATGTGGTAGTTTGAACATCCTTTGTCATTGCCTTTCTTAGGGATTAGAATGAAAACTTAACCTTTTTCAGTCCTGTGCCCACTGCTGAGTTTTCCAAATTTGCTGCCATATTGAGTGCAGCACTTTAAAAGCATCTTCTTTGAGAACTTGAAAGCTCAGCTGGAATTCCATCACCTCCAATAGCTTTGTGATATTATTGATGCTTCCTAAGGCCCACTTGACTTTGCACTTCAGGTTGTCTGGATCTAGGTGAGTGACACCATCGTGGTTATCTGGGTCATTAAGATTTTTTTTTGTATAGTTCTTCTGTGTATTCTTGCCACTTTTTCTTAATATCTTCTGCTTCTGTTAGGTCTATACCATTTCTATCCTTTATTGAGCCCATCTTTGCATGAAATGGTCCCTTGGCATCTCTAATTTTCTTGAAGAGATCTCTAGTCTTTCCTATTCTATTGGTTTCCTCTGTTGTTTGCATTGATCACTAAAGAAGGCTTTCTTTTCTCTCCTTGCTATTCTTTGGAACTCTGCATTTAGATGGGTATATCTTTCCTCTTCTCCTTTGTCTTTCACTTCTTTTCTTTTGTCAGCTGTTTGTAAGGCCTCCTCAGACAACCATTTTGCCTTTTTGCATTTCTTTTTCTTAGGGATGGTCTTGATCACTTCCTCCTATATAATGTCACGAACTTTGGCCATAGTTCTTCAGGCACTCTATCAAATTACAAAAATAAATTCTAACCTATTTCTTTTACTTTTATTACGTGGTTACAAAAGTATTTAAAATGACAATGTGGCTTGTATTCTGTTTCTTTACCACAGTACTGTACTGAGGATTAGGCTCTGGTCTCAGTGTGTGACCAAAATATCTAATTTAGTTGTTGTAACACTCTGAAGTATGGAGAACTAATAATAGGTTTGCTGCTGCTGCTGCTGCTAAGTCGCTTCAGTCGTGTCCGACTCTGTGCAGCCCCATGGATGGCAGCCCACCAGGCTCCCCGTCCCTGGGATTCTCCAGGCAAGAACACTGGAGTGGGTTGCCATTTCCTTTTCCAATGCATGAAAGTGAAAATAGGTTTGAGGTCTTCTTAATAGGAAGGTTCATATTTTTTAAAGGCCAATGGAAATTTTACATTTAAGTGATATAATTAGCACAGGCTAAGACAATATTTTACAACAATTGAATCTTTGTTCTACCAATGACCAGCTATGACTGTGGATAAACTTAGTTTTTCTTACTCGGTTTTATTTCTTATGCAAATAATGGGGCTAGTTCTACATATTCCACAGTGTCGCTACAATTAAATTAGATATTATGGTCATGTTTGAGGGCTTCTTGGGCTTCCCTGGTAGCCAACTTGGTAAAGAATCCACCTGCAATGCAGAAGACCCCAGTTTGATTCCTGGGTCGGGAAGATCTGCCTGAGAAGGGATAGGCAGCCCACTCCAGTATTCTTGGGCTTCCCTGGTGGCTGAGCTGGTGAAGAATCTGCCTGCAATGTGGGAGACCTGGGTTTGATCCCTGGGTTGGGAAGATCCCCTGGAGAAGGGAACTGTTACCCACCCCAGTATTCTTACGTGGAGAATTCCATGGACCCCATGTTCATGGGGTCTCAAAGAGTCAGACATGACTGGGAGACTTTCACTTTTGAGGTCTTCTTTATTCTTCTAGGGTCTCTGGGAGAGAACTGCCATTTTAATTAACTTAAATAAAATCTAAGTAACCAAGAGGGACACCAGTAGTCTGATAAGTTAGTGGAGTCCTGACATCTGTGCCCTCCATAGACCCACCGGCTTTTAACTGGACAGTCGTTTTGACTGTAGGACAGGCACCGTCTTAGAAAAGCGTTCTGATCATGGAGAAGCATATTCAAGCTCTCCTGTTATCCTGCCAGAGTCTGGGACTCGGCAAGATCCTTTTACCCATCTTCCCTCCCCACACTGTTACCTGCCACATGGTGGTGGAACTAGGCGTGGATTTTTCCACATATGCCAGAAGCTTTCAATCGGTAGCTGATTGTGGATCACGGCAAAATCTAACGGATGAGACTTTAGGCTTCTCCAAATGCTAAATTCCACTGCCTGACTGGATGCTCAATCCCTGAGAAAATCAATCATCACACTTGTCCTGAAAGAGGTGGCTTTCCAAAAGTCTGGTGTAGATGCATTTTTGACTCCTTTAGGTATCTTCTGTTTATTTTGACCTTAATATATAAAACCATCATCTTTGAGATTACTTGGTGTCTCCTGAAAAATAGTCCCCCATTTATTCCTTAGAATTGCTGCCTTGGTCACAAAGCAAGGTCATTTGTTTTGATGCCTAGAGCAAAGCTAAGTTTTTACATTGTTAAGATCTTGGCAGGTTTTCAGTAAACAGGAAGGACAGGGGATAAATGTAGAATACAAATATGTGACTGAGAACATTCCAAAGTTAACTTACTTTCTCTCCGAGATCCAGAGTTGCTCGTCACCTCAGTGTAAATTTGGTCAAGAGTCCTGGTTTAGGGCTCTTTCAAATCCAAATGCTATGGCTTGAGAAGGAGAAGGAAAAGCCCCTTTTTCCCTAGAGAATGCTGTGCTGTCCCTCTCCTGAGTAATGAGCTCCCTTGAGCCTTCCAAGCTGCTTTCCCTGTTGAAAATTCTGACTAAAGATACACAAAACTTTCCCCACTGCATTGGTCAATGTGGGAACCCTCTTGGGAGATGACTGCTTTTTATGGTCCCTGGGTTTGGATCACCATGGATACCCTCCTTTAGTTTAACTATAATGGATTCCGTTGGTTAAATACTTATTATGTGTTCTGCATTATTATAAACACTTTATAGGCATTGCATGGTTTCTTGTTTTGTGTTTAAGGCCTCGGTTGAACTGAATTGATGTAATCAGGATTGTGGTTTTGAGGCCCTCAATCATCATTGTTCCATGCACAACCTGTTCAGTATTATTTTAATAAGTAAATACCTGTAAGCCATAATGTAATCCAAGTGTTGAGCGTTATCAATAACTTAAGTCTGCATGCTTATTCTCTAGCCTATCCCATTATCTATCCTTGAACTCCAAGGAGTAGCTTTATTTTAAAATCTGTGTCTTTTACTGTTTTGATTTAGAATATTTTAACATTGAATGCTGTTTCTTGACTATCATGCCATTTTGATAGTTTTGTAAAAGGCCCCTACTTTTTTTTTCATTTTTAGGTTAGTTATCTTTTGTTATTGATCTGTAGAAGTCCTTTATATATAATTTGGATTTTACCAGACACCGAATCCTTTGGTGCCTTCGTCTTGGACTTTCCAGCCTTCAGATCTATAAAATTTCTGTTATTTATAACTTACCCAGTCTTACAGGGCAGGAAACTGAAGCTATAAGCCTGGATGAGGAGGATAGGAGGCATGTGGGAGAGCACAAACCCTCAAACCCTCCTCTCTTATAGAACAAAATAAAAGACAAAACAGGTGGACAGGCACAGCAAAGCAGAAACAGAGTCACAGGTGCAGAGAACAAACCGATGGCTGCCAGAGGGGAGCGGTGCGTAGAAGGAGATGGGTGAGGGAGGTGGAGTGCAAGCTTCCACTTCCTTTCCGTCTGTTAACATTTCCTTTATGCATTTAGGTGCTCCTCTGCTGGCTGCATATATATTTATAATTTCATATCTCCTTGGATTGACCTCTCATCATTGTGCATTTTCCTTTTTTGTCTCTTATCACAGTTTTTAACAGCATATTTTGTCTGATATAAGCATTGCTATATGCCTTTTCTTTTGATTTCCATTTTCATAGAATATTTTTTTTCCATTCCTTCACTTTCAGTCTGTGTGTCTGTAGATCTGAAGTGAATCTCCTATAAGCAGCCTGTATATTAATCTTGCTTTTTCTATTTACTTAACCACTTTATGCCTTTAGATTGAAGCATTCAGTCCATTTATATTAAAATAATTATTGATAGTTATGTACTTATTACCATTTTGTTAATTGTCTTGTGGTTGTTTTTATAGTTATTTTTCATTCCTTTTTCTTTCTTTTGTGCTCTTCTCTTATGATTTGATGACTACAGTGTTACGTTTGAATTACATTATCTTTTTAAGTGTATGTCTATTATAGATTTTTGGTTTGTGTTTACCATGAGATTATATATAATGGTATATATATAAAAACCTAGTTGCTTTAGCTGTGTCCAGCTCTTTGTGACCCCATAAACTGTAGCCCACCAGGCTCCTCAATCCATGGGGATTCTCCAGGCAAGAATACTGGAGTGGGTTGCCATGTCCTACTCCAGTGGGTCTTCCCAAGCTACGGATCGAACCCAGGTCTTCCACATTGAACGTGGATTCTTTACCATCTGAGACACCAGGGAAGCCCAAGAATCGTGGAGTGGGCAGCCTATCCCTTCTCTGGGGATCTTTCCTATCCAGGAATTGAGCCAGGGTCTTCTGCATTGCAGGCCGATTCTTTACCAGCTGAACTACCAGAGAAGTTCCATATACACACTACTTTATATAAAATAGGTAACTGATAAGAACCTTTTTTTACAGCACAGGGGACTCTACTCAATATTCCCATAGGCTAGATGGGAAAAGAATTTAAAAAACAAACAAAAAACCCTAAAATGAGTGGCTACATGTACATGTACAACTCATTTACTTTGCTGTTGAAACTAACACAGCAATGTAAATCAATTATATTCCAATAAAAGTTTTAAAAAAAGAAGTGTCAATCTGTACACTAAAAAAACAAAAGAGAAAATCTGCCTGTAGGACTGCTGTGATGAGGAGATGATGGTTACAAAATGTTCGGTATAATGCCTGGTACATGGTAGGCGCTCAGGAAATGGCAGTGATTATTATTATTTTGATCATGATCATCATCATTGCTTGTGTGGTACTTAAGTCTAAGTGACCTTGAAGCACAGGTGGTTAGAGTGAGAAGGGACACAAAAGAAAATCTAGTCTGATTCTGTCATTTTATGTCTGTAGAACTGCAACCCGTAGAGATGAAGGAACTCGCCTGAAGTCATCCGATTTGTAGTCCCTTCCCCTGGGCCAGACCTCTTTTCTCTCTTGAGACTCATACTCCCATGGCAGCTCAGAAAGTTGGGTCGAAAACCCTCCTAATGTCGTGTTTTTAGTTTCTCTCTCTCAGAGCATAATTACTGGATGTTTGTTAACTTCTCAAAGTTCTCTAAATTAATCGACACACATTTTGAACTTTTTCTTAACTCCGTTTCTTGGAAAAGTTTCACACTAGAGACAAAAAGCCACTGGGAAATTTGGTCCCTTGATCACAGCATGTGACTCAACTTATTTTAAATAGTTCAAGCATCTCCATAGTGAAAAACCATCTTTGGTTTTCTAGAGAGCGAGTAGGTTTCCTAAACCAACAGCAGGACCTAAAGCTTACTGGTTAGTTGTTTTTGGTAGCTATTTTCCTGTTTCTAAATAGTTGATTGAAAGATTGGCTATGGGACCAATTTCCTAAATCTTTCCCTTTGTGATTTATCCACATCACCATAGGCTGTTCATTTTCTAAAATATCACAGGGCTGTGGGGTTTTGTCATATGGTAGCAAAACTGATACTGCTAGTTGGCAACAGCAATCACAAAATGAAAATCACTAGAGATAATCCTAGTATTTCAGAAATAGTGCCTCAGCAGCCTGACCAAAAAATAGCTGTGTGACTTTAAGAAGTCAGTTAAACTCTCTGGCCCTCGGTTGCTTCATGGGTAAATCGAGAAGGTTGAGTTAACAGTCTACAGATTTCTTTTCAGCTCTAAAATGTCTTCAGTCTCACCTGGCGTCTTGGCTGAGATGAAGTGGATTAACTCACTAAGGGCCTTTAGTGCAGAGAAAAAAGCCCAGTGGAAGGGTTTTTCTGTGAAGAAAACCTTCTCTCCTCAGCCCGGGACATCTGTTTGAGTGAAGAGTTCTTACAACAGAAGGAGAAATATTTCCTTTGCCTAAGGAGAAAACCCTTCATGTTCAACTCCGTGCTCTAATACTGAACATTACCCATACGGGTAGGTAATGGTGTTCCCAGAGGATTTCACAGGTTGATGGAATGTGAGAGGCTCCGAATCCCTGTGTGATCTGGGGTGAGTCACTCTTCCTCTTTGGATCTTGGGTTTCTCCTTCTATAAAAGGGAGAGGCCTGGACAGGATGTTTCCTAAAGGTTTTCTTTTTTTTTTTTTTTTTGGCTTTTACATTCTGGGAGTCCATGAAATACCACTTGGAGGTACAAAGTGGGAAGGAGGCTCTCGTGAAGTAATTTGAGCTTATAGCAATAAGTCTTCAGGCTCTCTATCACTTTATTATCATGTCCTTATTAGATTTCTCTCGTTGGGACTCTATGCTCATTCTTGTGTGTGTGTTCAGCCGTGTCTGACTCTTTGTGACCCCATGGCTGTGGCCAGCCAGGCTCCTCTGTCCTTGGGATTATCCCGGCACAAATACTGCGGTGGGTCAGTTTCCTTCTAGGGATCTTCCTGACACAGGGATTGAACCCAAGGCTCTGGTGTCGCCTGCATTGGCAGGCGGATTCTTTTCCACTGAGCCACCTGGGAAGCCCCCAAGTTAGAGGAGGAAATTCTAACTAGTTAGGGTCTAGACCATCATTTACCTACCTAGGTTTTTACATGCAACCCACGGGTCATCTTGTAATCCTTAATTCCACAGTAAGGGTTTTATCTGGAGAAATGATGTAGAACAGAAGAGGTAATTAGTTATGGACTGTCTTTCTCTTGGACTAGTGGGAAAGAGAAACCAGAGAGAAATGTAAATAAATACCAGGAAGTCTGAGCTAATAATAGCCCCTATTGATTGAGAACTTCCTATTTGCCAGGCAACCCTCTTAAGTGCTTTATATATTTTATCTCATATCTAATTCATGCAACAAACATGTCACATATGAATTGTTGCCCCATTCTAAGAAAATGAGAAAACCTGTTCCCAAGGACATGTGATATGTGATGACAGAGTTAAGAATTGGCTGCTAGCTGCAATACTTGCTCTTATAACCACTTCTCTAGACTGTTCTGGGAGGAGAGTGAAAGTCAGCTCAACTAGGTGTCCTTACTGTATTTTGTTTCCCTCTGTCCAGCAATCCATGAACCTGGAACTATTCCCTCCACCAAAAGATCATAATGGCATAGATTCAAGCTATCAAAAAGGAAATATTAAGTCAAACATTATAACAAGAAGTTGATCACTTTTAGCTGTAGTTTACTGATAGTTCTATGCTATGCCATGACATTACATGTTGGTCAAGACCCTAGAACGAGTCTGGAGTGTCCCTATTTTGTCCTACATCCTGTGGTTGACAAACACTGAGAAAATGAAAGAGCGATGGGGTCAGTGGCCAGGGAAAGAGTGGGAACCACATAACAGACATAACCACTCTGTAGCTTTTTTTTCCTGTGGGAGCCAGGAAAGACTTTGGTAGAGATGGTGTTTTTTCCTCTTTAGAGGATGTATGTGTGAGACACAATCTGACTGATCTTTTAAGAGGATCTTGCTGACTCTGCTAGCTGGAGAATATACTTTAGGAGAGAAAGTGGAAGCAGCAAGAGTGGTTAGGAGCATATGGTAGTAATCCAGCCACGAGATAGTGGTAGCTTGGACTAGGTTAAATAGACATACGAGGTACCTGGGAATGGGTCACTTTGTACAAAACCTGGTTGTTGCTTTTCTCTCTTAAAAGTTGGCTTTCTTTACTTCTGGTGGCAATTAAGATGATTACTGTTACTTATTTTACATTTTTTCCCCCATTGCCCATAAATAAGAGGCTCCAGGAATTCCCCTGAGGCATTAATATTGCCTTTCTATTGTTCCTCCAACTTTGTTGAAGACATGCCCTTTTTGACGACCTTGTCCTGTTTTAGCACTCACTACAGTACACTCTGATGTCTACTCTGGACTCTAAGGTATACAGATGTATTTCTTCACCTAAGGATCAGGTACTCCTGTAAAAATATTGTGGCATCAGAGACTGAACCAATAGCTAAGGCTATGTTTTTCTTTGAGCCATACGAGGGAGTGTACTATAGTGCTTTTATCATCACTAGAAAAGTGTCATTCATGTATTATGCTCTTTCCTTATTAGCTCTCCTTCCTCGGGTTCATCCCTTGCCCATGGTGAAGGAGGGTCTTCCTCCCTCTTCTAGACTGACCTGGGTTTCAGCCTTGACTTAACCACTCATAAACTGTGTTTCTTTGGGTAAGTAACTTAACCTCTCTGAGTCACAGTTTCCTCACCTTTCCATTCACTACCTCAAAGTGGTAGGAAGATTTACATGAGGAAAGGATTATAACATGTTTATCACAGTCCAGCACACAGCGGAAGCTGCATAAAGGGCAATAGTTACTGACACTGTAGCTTGACAATGAAAATGGTGAACATCCGGGGCTTTAGCCTTCTTAAGGCACGAAACTGTTTCACAGCCTCTTTGGGTTGTTTTTAATACCTTCTTTCTTTCTTATTTCCCTGAACCAGTAAGGGTGCCCCATCTTTTTTTTAAATTTATTTTTTTACTTGGAGGAAAATGGCTTTACAGTGTTGTGTTGGTTTCTGCCATATGACAACATGAGTCAGCCATAATTATACATGTATCCCCCCTCCCTCCCCTCCCCCATCCCATCCTTTTATGTTGTCGCAGAGCACCAGGCTTGACTCAGGGAACTCCATCTTGCTTCATCTCTCCCGCTCAGTTGTGTTTTCTGGGTGCTCCCCCCTTTTTAACCTTTTAATGCCCCATTTCTTCCCCAGTTTTAGCCAAGTAACTTACTGAGGATTCTCTTAGCATATTTTCACCTTGTATATGTCTTCAAATTCTCATCAAGAGAAAAACTGGGGAGAAAGGAGGTGATTAATCTATTTCACAATGGGTGCAGAAGAGACAGAAGGGAAAAATAAGAGGAATGAGATATTTCAAAGTAGTTTTAAAAGCAGAGGAAGTCTTCACTGTTTTTTCTGCCTCATTAATACATGTGCCATTTAACTGCATGAAGTTGCAAGCTTCCTAAGGGTGAGAGCCATCTTTCTTCTTTCATACATCCTGGATCTCTGAGGCACATGGGAGGTCCTTAATAAAATATTTGGCCAAAGAATTAAAATAAATCCTTACCTCTTGCTGGCAAAAAAAAATGTTTCTCAATGTCTGGGAAACCGGACTGGAAGACAGAAAATAGCAAACTGGTGAATGTTTTATATTTAAATGAATGTATTATAATGTAATATATAATATACAATATTATAATATTATTTTTAAGTGAAAGTATTATATTTAAACTGTCTTTGATAGTAAGCTATATTCTCAACAACTCCTAGATTTTTACCTTGGTCTCCAGTGTCAAAAATTTCAAAAAATTTTGGTAAAAATTCATAAAGCTGTGGGATTGAGTGAAATCATAGATCTGAAATAATTCAGAAACTTGTCTAACTTATACAAAGAAAATATCAAAGGCATTCTTTAGAAAGGGAGGATTATCAATGGGATTGGCATTTCTGGGGAACAAAAGGAGAAAACAAGAGATTCAGGGGCAGAAGTTCACTTGAGAATTTCTAACACAAGGTGTGATGAGGATGGGATAATTGTTAGTCATTCATATATATTAATATATATTATAGTCTTTTTTATATATGTGTGTGTGTGTATATGTATATATATATATGGCTATTAATGCTGAAGATAGTAATTAATGCTGAGGATAGTAGGATAGTAATTATTTTTTTCAGTGTGGTTTCCTTGAAATAACATATTAGAATAAAATAATCTGGTTCTTGTTCTGAATCCATTTCTTTCTGGAAGTTTTGGTTAATTCTCAACTTCTCTGAGCCTCAGTTTTCTCACTTAGGATATGGAGATTATAGAGTTTTTGTGAGGTATATTGAATCACATCTTGCATAAAGTGGGCTACTGAACAAACATTTACTATATTAGTGATCAAATAAATTAACCAGTCAGATACTGTGTGTGAAAGAGTTCCATCAACAGAAAGTGCTGAGTAAACATGAAGGACTGGGTGTTATGACTGTTTGTTTTATCACAGGTCTCATCTCTTAAATCCATCTTCTTCGAGTGGATTCCATGGTGCGTACAAATAACGTGACTGAGTTAATTTTCAGCGGTCTTTTCCAGGACCCAGAGGTGCAGAGAGCGTGCTTTGTGGTGTTTCTGCCCGTGTACTTGGCCACGGTGGTGGGCAACGGCCTCATCGTCCTGACGGTTAGAGTCAGGAAGAGCCTGCGTGCCCCCATGTACTTCTTCCTTAGCCACCTGTCGCTGGTGGAGATCAGCTACTCCTCCACTGTTGTCCCCAAATTCATCACAGACTTACTTTCCGAGATTAAGACCATCTCCCTGGAGGGCTGTGTGGCTCAGATATTCTTCTTTCACTTGTTTGGAGTTGCTGAGATCTTCCTGCTCACGGTGATGGCCTATGACCGCTACGTGGCCATCTGCAAACCTCTTCATTATATGAGCATTATGAACCGTCAACTGTGTTACATATTAGTAGCTGGTTCCTGGCTTGGAGGCTTCTTTCACTCCATAATTCAGGTTCTCATCACCATCCAATTGCCCTTCTGCGGTCCCAACGTGATTGACCACTACTTCTGTGACCTCCATCCCTTGTTCAAGCTTGCCTGCACTGACACCTCTGTGGAGGGGGTCGTTGTGTTGGCCAACAGTGGATTAATTGCTCTGTGCTCCTTCCTCCTCTTGCTTTCCTCATACGTTGTCATCCTGCTCAGCTTGAGGAACCATTCAGCAGAGGGCAGACGCAAAGCCCTCTCCACCTGCGCCTCTCACATCACGGTGGTCATCTTGTTCTTTGGACCTGCCATCTTCCTCTACATGCGGCCCCCCTCCACCTTCACTGAGGACAAACTGGTGGCCGTGTTCTACACGGTGGTCACCCCCATGCTGAACCCCATCATCTACACACTCAGAAATACAGAGGTGAAAGTTGCCATGAGGAGGTTGTGGGGCAAAAAGGAGAACTCAGGGATGGAACGAAATTGGGAAAGTGATTAAAAAAAATCTGATTATTCTGTGTTCTTGATATGGATTTTGATTTTAGTGGGACATACACAAATGGCAGAACAAATGTAAGGACTTAATGTTACTGCTACTATGATTCTCCCTAAGTAAGCAAGAGCTTCCCTGATGTCTCAGCCGGTAAAGAATCCCCCTGCAACGTGGGAGACATGGCTTCAATCCATGGGTTGGGAAGATCCCCTGGAGAAGGGAACAGCTACCCTCTCCAGTATTCTGGCCTGGAGAATTCCATGGACTGTATAGCCCATGGGGTTGCAAGTAAGCAAAGATTCCCCACTAATCCAGTGTAATGATCAAAGGACAGAGGCCACATTGGCTTCATGATATCCAACAGCATCACGAGATTAGAAAATATTAAGACTCAAACTAAGTGCAAATGCAAAGGAGAATATTTTAACAAGTGTTTTAGGGGATAAATCTCTTATTCCCATGATCACCTTCCTTCCTTTTCTTCATCACTCCTTGCCTCCCTTCTTTCTTTCCTTCATTTCCCCCCCTCCTTCCTTCTTTATTGTCCCCTCTTGGTTCAACCTCCCTAGCGATGACAACTAACAGTTAAATATGGAAACCAAAAGAGGAATTATCATGGGATGTTTGGGGAGGAGAGTAAAAATCCAATCTAGTCTTCTAGATTGGATGCCTGCTAAGTTACTCAATCGTGTCCAACTCCTTGTGACCCCATGGATTGTAGCCTGCCAGGTTCTTCTGTCCTTGGGATTTTCCAGGCAAGAATATTGGAGTGGGTTGCCATGTCCTCCTCCAGGGGACCTTCCCAACCCAGGGATCGAACCCTTGACTCCTGCATCTTCTGCATTGGCAGGTGGATTCTTTACGTGCTGAGTCACCTGGGAAGCCCAGCATGGATAAGCGCATCTTTGAAAATTGCATTTGGGGATTTTTCTGTTCTTCTGGTTGTTTTAGCATCTTGTACCACAGATCATTTGAGTGCAAGTATCAGAAAAGCCCCTGGAGAAATTTCAGTTCCTCTGACATGTTGACGCAAAAGACAGCCCTTTAATCTCCTCTCACAATATCTACCATCAATAAAATAAAAACTGGGAAGACCCAGAGGGATCGGGTAGAGAGGGAGGTGGGAGGGGGAATCGGGATGGGGAATACATGTAAATCCATGGCTGATTCATGTCAGTGTATGACAAAAACCACTACAATATTGTGAAGTAATTAGCCTCCAACTAATAAAAATAAATAAAAAAAATCAAAATGTCATAGATTCTATCAATAGGGAAAGGTCAACTCAAACATCTCAACAAAGCTTTATCCACAATAAATAAATATAGAATTAGAAATTTCTTATTAATTCTAACTTGAAGAATAAATGAGGGGCAAGTAACGTCCACGTATGTTTCTACTCCGTACTCTGTCCTTTATTCTAATTCTTCTGTTGATGCTTCTTTGGGATAAGCATCCTCTGTTGCTTAATTGCTTTAGGTACCTAGCACAGTAACTGGCACGTGGTAGGTGCTCAATAATATTTCTTAAGTGGATGTGGACTGTCACGTGACTTCCCCATTTATCTTTTATGCTGGTGCACTTCATTGTGTTAATGTATATCTGAAAGCATCTGATCCAGAGCTAAACTTATTGAAGCCCCCTTTCCCTTGATGCTTTGCTAGGAATGTAGGATGCAGGCTGTGACAGGAGCTTCTTACTCATAAGCAGCTTTAGTGTCTTCATTGAGAGCTACAGAAAGCATCATCAATGAACTCTGAGTCTCTGAATACTGCATGGGCAGATAGTATCTACTCCAAATGTGTTGCCATGATTCTCAAAGACTACCTCACCTATTGAGGGTTGAGACTTGGTGGATCTATTGAGAATTAATTACTCGCTTTGTTCTGGTCTCACTGGAAAAGCACAAGAAGCAGAGGAAAGCATTGTTTTCACTGTTTTAAGAGACAGAGAGCTCTGTTAAATTTTACAGATGCCTACTCAATTCCCAGAAGCAGCAGTCTGATTAGACCACTTAGTGTCAGTGATCATATAGTTAGTTCTCAATGGTTGATGCTGTCACAGCATTAAAAAATATTTTAAAGAAAATAAATATAAAAAAACTTTACTAAAGAAAATTTGATAGCATGCTGCAAACCATTTTGCAAGTACTACGTTTTCCCCATTTATTATTTGTGTTGTTTTTGGTATAGGTTTGACTATATATAATGGTAAGGGCAACTTATGAGATAGAACTACAGAAGTACTGATGCCGCCTCTGCTGCTGCTGAGTCGCTTCAGTCGTGTCCGACTCTGTGCAACCCCATAGACAGCAGCCCACCAGGCTCCCCCGTCCCTGGGATTCTCCAGGCAAGAACACTGGAGTGGGTTGCCACTTCCTTCTCCAATGCATGAAAGTGAAAAGTGAAAGTGAAGTCGCTTCAGTTGTGTCCGACTCTGTGCAACCCCATAGACAGCAGCCCACCAGGCTTCCCCGTCCCTGGGATTCTCCAGGCAAGAACACTGGAGTACGGAGGGAGAAAATCCAGCTTGATTGTGGCGGTCCAACAATATTATCAGAAATTGAGACTGAGTATTTATCTATTCCGAATGTATTACTTCAGCAGGTAGCTTCAGCCTGTGACCTCAAGGGAAGCTAGGACTCCATACGTGTGCTGTTCAGTAGAACTCATGCTATGCTGGTGATGCCTTCTGTTGGTCCTGTCTAATACGATAGTAATTTCTTGCTTTTAAAAGACAATTTATTTATTTATTTGGCTGCACCAGGTCTTCACTGTGGCATGCAGGATCTAGTTCCCAGACTAGAGACTGAACCTGGCAATGACAGATTTTATTTTCTTGGGCTCCAGAATCACTGTGGATGGTGACTGCAGCCGCAAAATTAAAAGATCGTTTTCTCTTTTGGGAGACTTTCCAAAAGTCCCCCACAGAAATTTTGCTTTTATCTTATTCTACTGACATTAATCACATGGTGACCCTTAATTGCCAGGGAGCCTGGAAACTATAATCTTTTATTCTGTGTGGAATTGCTTTTAGCTAAAATTAGCATTCTGTTCTAGTCTCAAAGAGGAAGAAGGATTGGCCCATATTCTCAGGCACTCAGTTACACATCAATTTCCCAAACAATTAAAATTTTTTCATAAAAGTTATTTATGATGGGTTGGTAATATCACAAAGTTTAATTGTAGCACAGTTTACTTAATATCCACTTGTTTCAGGGCTTTTAGATTCATGTAAGAATTTATTCAACAAGACTTAATGACCATGTACTATGTGCCAGACATTGTTCTAAGTGCTAGAGGTGTATAACGATACACAGGAGGGAGAAGGTCTTGCCTGCATGGAGCTTATGTTCTTGGAAAATGTTTTGTTTTTTCTGAAGCAGCTGTGGTCTAGATCCATGTTCTGTGAGAAGGCTCAGTAATGATGGAAACATTCTAAACCTGTGCTAAGGCATGGTAGCACTTGGCCATGCGGCTAATCAGCATCTTAATGTGACTCTAATGATGGGAGAATTGAATTTTAAATTTTATTTAATTTTAGTGAACTTGAATTTAAATAGCTACATGTGGCTGGTGACTACCACATTGGGTACACAGGTCTACATACTTCAGTGCTTCCTTTGCTGCAAACTTGTACCTATTTTTCTGAGTCGGGAAAATTGCTCCTGGCCCAGCTACCCTGATAGGTGTGTGATGACTACTGGGAGTTTGTTCCTTTTGACCCCCTCCATCCGTTTTTGCACACTCCTCACCCCAGCCTCAGACAAGTGCCAATCTGTTCTTTGTATCTGTGAGCTCGGTTTTGTTTTGTTGAGATTCCACAAATAAGTGAGAGCACATGGTATTTATCATTTTCTGTCTGACTTATTTCACTCGGCCTGTTCCAGTCTAATCCTTAGAGGTATCTGAGATTGCTCTACTTCTTTGCTTTTCTGAATCAAAACATCGGCACATCTTATGAATTGTTCCTTCAAAATATGTGCAGAATCCAAAAACTTCCTAAAAACTTTACTGCTCCTGTCCTGGCCCAAAACACAAGGATCTTTGGCCAGGTTACTGTGATGTTCTACTAACAGGTTTCCTTTTTTTCCCACTCCTATATTTCCCACTCCTCTTCTCAAGATAGCAGACAGAGATCTTGGCAATATATAACCTTTCCTGACTACCTATAGTAATATAATAATAACCACCAGCTTTCCTATCATCCTTAACCTGTTTTATTTTTCTTGATAGGACTTTGTTGTTACTGTTCTGTTGCTCAGTCGTGTCCGACTCTTTGTTACCCCATGGACTGCAACGTGCCAGGCTTCCCTGTCCATCACCAACCCCCTGAGTTTGCTCAAACTCATGTCCATTGAGTCAGGTGATTCCATCCAGCCATCTCATCCTCTGTCTTCTCCTTCTCCCGCTTCAATCTTGCCAGCATTAGGGACTTCTCCAATGGGTCAGTTCTTCTCATCAGGTAGTCAAAGTATTGGAGCTTCAGTGCATCAGTCCTTCCAATGAATATTCAGGATTGATTTCCTTTAGGATGGACTGGTTGGATCTCCTTGCAGTCCAAGGGACTCTCAGAAGTCTTTTCCAACACCACAGTTCCAAAGCATCAAATCTTTGGTGCTCAGCCTTCTTTATGGTTCAACTCTTACATCCATACACGACTACTGGAAAAATCATAGCTTTAACTATTTTGTTGGCAAAATAATGTCTCTGATTTTTAATATGCTGTCTAGGTTTGTTATAGCTTTTCTGCCTATAAAAAGGAACATGTGTCTTTTAATTTCATGACTGCAATCACAGACCACAGTGATTTTGGAGCCCCCCAAAAAATAAAGTCTGTCACTCTTTCCATTGTTTCCCCGTCTATTTGCCATGAAGTGATATGACTAGATGCCATGATGTTAGTTTTTTGAATGTTGAATTTTAAGCCAGCTTTTTCACTCTTCTCTTTCACCTTCATGAAGAGGCTCTTTAGTTCCTCTTTACTTTCTCCCATAAAGGTGGTGTCATGTGCATATCTGAGGTTATTGATATTTCTCCCAGCAATCTTGATTCCAGCTTGTGCTTCATCCAGGCTGGCATTTTGCATGATGTGCTCTGCATAGAAGTTAAATAAGCAGGGTGACAATATACAGCCTTGACATACTCCTTTCCCAATTTGGAACCAGTCTGTTGTTCCATGTCTGGTTCTAACTGTCGTTTCCTCACCTGCATACAGGTTTCTCAGGAGGCAGGTGAGATGACCTCATATTCCCATCTCTTTAAGAATTTTCCACAGTTTGTTGTGATCCACACAGTCAAAGGCGTTAGTGTGGTCAATGAAGCAGATGTTTTTCTGGAATTCGCTTGCTTTTTCTATGATCCAATGGATGTTGGCAATTTGATATCTGGTTCCTCTGCCTTTTCTAAATCCAACTTGAACATCTAGAATTTTTCAGTTTGTGTACTACTGAAGCCTGGCTTGGAGAATTCTGAGCATTAGTTTGCTAGCATATGAAATAAGTGCAACTGTGTGGTAGTTTGAACATTCTTTGTCATCACCTTTCTTTGAGATTTGAATGAAAACTGACCTTTTCCAGTCCTGTGTCCACTACTGAGTTTTCCAAATTTGCTGGCATATTGAGTGCAGCACTTTCACAGCATCATCTTTTAGGTTTTGAAGTAGCTCAGCTAGAATTCCATCACCTCCACTAGCTTTGTTTGTAATGATGCTTCCTAAGGCCCACTTGAGTTTGCACTTCAGGATATCTGGCTCTAGGTGAGTAATCATACCATCGTGGTTATCTGAGTCATTAAGATCTTTTTTGTATAGCTATTCTGTGTATTCTTGCCACCTCTTCTTAATATCTTCTGCTTCTGGTAGGTCCATAACATTCTGCCCTTTATTGTACCCATCTTTGAATGAAATGTTCCCTTGGTGTCTCTAATTTTCTTGAAGAGATCTTCAGTCTTTCCCATTCTGTTGTTCTCCTCTATTTCTTTGCATTGATCACTGAGGAAGGCTTTCTTATCTCTCCTTGCTATTCTTTGGAACTCTGCATTCAGATGAGTTATCCTTCTTTTTCCCCTTTGCCTTTCATTTCTCTTCTTTTCTCAGCTATTTGTAAGGCCTCCTCAGACAACCTTTCTGTCTTTTTGCGTTTCTTTTTCTTGGGGATGGTGTTGATAGGACTATTGCTATCTAATTTGCATATCAAGTTTTATTTATTTATCATCTGTCTCTTTTTCCATTATGCTCTGATACATGTATGAAGGATATAACCTCAATGAAGGGGGCTTTCCTGGTGTCTCAGTGGTAAAGAATTTGCCTGCCAATGCAGGAGATGCAGATTCAGTCCTTGGGTCAGGAAGATACGCTGGAGTAGGAAGTGGCAGCCCACTCCAGTATTCTTGACTGGAAAATCCCATGGACAGAGGAGCCTGGCGTACAGTCCATGGGATCTCAGAGCTGGACACCACTTAGTGATTGAGTAACAAAACCTCAATGAACCTAGAGACTTTGCTTTGTTACTAGCAAATTTCCAGCACCTAGAAGAGTGTTTAGCACATGGTAAGACTAGATACTGTTTGTTAAATAAATGGATGAATGAATGCTGCCTTTTTTCCTGAGGAAATTCTCACTATATTATATTATTATTAGTGCTATTTTATGGATGGGGAGGCTTAACACAAGGAGACTAAGAGACTTAGAACTGAATCCATGAAAGTTAGAATTGGGAGGCACAGTGGAGACTGTTTAGCCCAATTTTGTCAATTTACCCAGACGTGGGAACAGGGGAGAGTGAGAAGTGGAGGGGTGAGATGACGAGGCTTGATTTAGGTAGGTAGTTCCTGAGCTGGAGCGAGTTTCCAGGTGTCTTGGCTCCCTGTCCAGTCCTCTTTCTTCTCTATTTATTCTATTTTTCTTTCTCAGCAGTCCAGTCTGGAAAAATGTTGCTTTTATGACTTACCATCGAGTTCCCTTTTTAAAAATTTTTTATTGGCTTTACAATAAAAAGTTCTATTGGCTTTGAAAAGCTTTGCAGTGTTATGCTGGTTTCTGCTGAACAGCGAAGTGCATCAGCAATTTGTTTACAAGTTTCTTCTCTTACTACCTTATTATTGGGTACAAAAGTTTTATAGAAACATCATCAAACTAAACAGATTCCAAGCCCTTCCTCAGTCATAGTTTAATTGACAAAGTTTCACCCAAGAGAAAGGAGATTCCACTGGGAAGATTTCCCCTTGATTATTGTGTATGGCTTAAATTATTTAAAATAGTCCAAAGATCTAACCATTTATTCAGAACTCTTGGACTTTCAGTGGTTGGGTAGTTTTTCTTTACAAAAAGCAGGATCTTTAAAATCTCTGAGTCTGATGATTTCTGTGGCATTTGTTTATTTCTTATATATTATAATACAATTATCAACCTGGATCCGGAGCACCTGAATTTTCCTCTTTTTCTGATGACTCGTCTTAGACTTCATTGACTTTGCTTTCTAAAAGCTCACAGGTATATTGTTGATTTGTTGTTGGAGAAGAGCCTAATCTTTAATTTGCAGAAAGAAGGCGGAAATGGATGGGAGAGAGTAGCAAACAGAGGAATAACTACAGAAAAGGCATAGACTACAGAATAGGAAATGGTGGTTTTCCAAAAAGAATCTATTAGGTATTCCTTCCCTGAGGAATAAAGACTGGAAATATTGGACTCTAAACAGTTCTGAGTGATCTCTCAGATTGGTCCTAGAATATTTAAATTTAACTTTTCCCTTATGTATTATGTACTCAGAAGTTGTAAAAACTAGTGGTTAGAAGATAAGATCTGCGCTCAGGCTGGTAGCGGTGGTGGTTTAGTTGCTCAGTCATGTCTGACTCTTTGAGATCCTGTTGACTATAGCCCACCAGGCTTCTCTGTCCATGGGATTTTTCAGGCAAGAATACTGGAGTAGGTTGCCATTTCCTTCTCCAGTGGTCAGGCTACTTGGGTTGAAATCCTGGCTTCACTGATGTGTAATCTTAGATGGGTTAATTCATTTACCTGTGTTCCTTTTTCCTCATTTGTTAAAAAGGAATTATAATAATGATGCCTGTATCATACATATGTTCTGAGAATTGATTGAAATAATGTGTATAGATCACCTATGAAGTGTTTGGTACATGGTACTGTTGAAATGCTAACTATTATTATCAACCAGAGTGCAATTAATAATAATAAAGCTTTAAGAAAAATTTTAAACAGATAATTTTGAATACAAAGATGTATTTCTTAGTAGAAGATACAGGCATAGAAGCTACAATTATAAAACATATTTTAATTGCTATAAAAGAAGTATGGTAAGGCTGTATATTGTCACCCTGCTTATTTAACTTATATGCAGAGTACATCATGAGAAATGCTGGGTTGGAAGAAGCACATGCTGAAATCAAGATTGCCGGGAGAAATATCAATAACCTCAGATATGCAGATGACACCACCCTTATGGCAGAAAGTGAAGAGGAACTAAAAAGCCTCTTGATGAAAGTGAAAGAGGAGAGTTAAAAAGTTGGCTTAAAGCTTAACATTCAGAAAACTAAGATCATGGCATCTGGTCCCATCACCTCATGGGAAATAGATGGGGAGACAGTGGAAACAGTGTCAGAGTTTATTTTTTGGGGCTCCAAAATCACTACAGATGGTGACTGCAGCCATGAAATTAAAAGACACTTACTCCTTGAAAGGAAAGTGATGACCAACCTAGATATCATATTAAAAAGCAGAGACATTACTTTGCCAACAAAGGTCCATCTGGTCAAGGTTATGGTTTTTCCAGTGGTCATGTATGGATGTGAGAGTTGGACTGTGAAGAAAGCTGAGTGCTGAAGAATTGATGCTTTTGAACTGTGGTGTTGGAGAAGACTCTTGAGAGTCCCTTGGACTGCAATGAGATCTGACCAGTCCATCCTAGGGGAGATCAGTCCTGGGTGTTCATTGGAAGGACTGATGCTGAAGCTGAAACTCCACTACTTTGGCCACCTCATGCAAAGAGTTGACTCATTGGAAAAGACCCTGATGCTGGGAGGGATTGGGGGCAGGAGGAGAAGGGGACGACAGAGGATGAGATGGCTGGATGGCATCACCGACTTGATGGGCATGAGTTTGAGTAAACTCCGGGAGTTGGTGATGGACAGGGAGGCCTGGCGTGCTGTGATTCATGGGGTCGCAAAGAGTTAGACATCACTGAGTGACTGAACTGAACTGAACATACAGTAGGAGCACAAAGAAGAGAATTTATTATTGCATTTCTTTCTCCTATAGAAGCAAGGATCTCCAGAAACCTAGGAAGAAGGAATATTAAACACAGAGAAGAAAGAAAGGACTCCTTGGATTAGCAAATAGCTGTATGAGGTTCATTTGGGGGATGACAATAAGGTTATGAAAATATGTAATAGCCAATTCAAGAAGAACCTGGAATCCATGCTAAAACTGTTATAATTTATGCTGTGGGAAATGGGGCATGCGTACATGCTCAGTCATGTCGGACTCTTTGTGACCCCATGGACTGTAGCCCTCCAGGCTCCTCTGTCCATGGAATTTCCCAGGCAAGAATACTGGAGTGGGTTGCCTTTTCCTTCTCCAGGCAGTGGGGTGGGGGTGGGGGAGGTGTTGCTAGATTCTAGGTAAAGAAAGAACATGATCAGATTTACATCTAAGGGTAATCACCAAAGGATTTGTAGTGCTCAGAGGAGATACATATAAGTTGGAGTGTGAATTGCAAGATTCACGGAACACACAGGACAGGAATTGGGGTTGGAAGGTAGGTAAGGTTGGGATGGACACAGAGAAGGTATTTCTGGTGAAGGGCTCTCTACGGTGGGAGTGAGTGTAGTGGCCTTGTGGGAGACAGAGATGACCCTGAGTTAGCAGAGGTGAATTGAAGTTTAGTGGGTAAAGCAATGACCTTTGAGATGACTCCATCTGTGAAAATCTTTAAAAGTAAGTCCAGGCACTCAGGGTTTCACTGGTTATCCGCAAGCAGAGGAGGATCCAAGGTAGGAAGGGTCTAGGAAACAGTCTTCTGGTTGCAGTGCGCAGGATGGATGGGGTGGGAGGTTGTGGAGACTAAGAGGCTTTGGTGACTTAAGCATCAGCTGACAGCAAGTATGAAGGCGGTGGGACCCATCTTCATAGACACAGACCCATCTCTTTGTCTGTGTCTTCTCCAGGGTGGGAGCACACTTGGAGAGAAAGTGCACAGGAAAGATGGTTTAAAGGTAAAATTAGTGGGATGTGGCGACTGACTGGGTACGGGAATGAAAGGGAGGCATGGATCACAGAGGACATCACAGCGACAAGCCAGGGCATCTTGGAGGCTGATGCTGGCATTGAAGCATCTTTCGGGTCACACTGTCATTCTATGGCTTATTGTCCTCAGCTTCAGCTCTGATCTCTGTTCAAAGCCCTTCTTGAGCTCCTGAGTGAGAATGTGTTGATAGGAGCTCCTTGAGGAGTTTCACAATCTTATTTTCTAACACTTTAGCTTCGTGGTTTCCAAAGTCCTGAGATGATGCCGGATACTCTTAATATTCTGGGCACTTTGTGTTCACATCACTGTTCTTACTGAAAAAGGACCCCATGATGATGAATTTATTAATATTGCTTGTGTTTGACATGAGGATCAATGTAATTTCTCTGCCACAACTATCGTCCTGGAAACCTTTATTTCTTGGGTAAACAGTTTCTCTTTCCATGGATGGCTGATACATTTTTCTTCTGCAAATGGCCATTCCTCTTCTATTGCCCCATAGCAGTAATTCTTCCCAAGAAATTTGATAGCTGTAGCTCCTGTTTGGATAGACAGACAGTTCTACTGTGGCTTTGACAGGTGGTAACAGTTTTTTTCTCTTATGAAGTGATCGTTAGATATAATTTGGAACTTTGACGAAGCTTAATCTATCTTTTCCCTCTATGAAGGTTCAACTAATTCAGAAACAAGGCAAAGGAAGAAGGAATTTGGGAAAAATGTTACCGTTGCTATTAGAAAAGGTGATGTCAGAGACTGAGGTTTAAAATTTGGTGCCAAGTGGCCTTTCTCAAACTGAGCTCTAGATTTAGGTAAAAGCCCACACCCAGCCATGGCAGCATTGGGTCTGCTCTACAGAGTAGCCTGGAATTCCCAGGTGGCTCAAGTGGTAAAGAATCTGTCTGCCAATGTGCAGGAGATGCAAGAGATGCAGGTTCAATCCCTGGGTCAGGAAGATCCCCTGGAGTAGGAAATGACAACCCATTCAAGTATTCTTTCCTGGAGAATCCCATGAACAAAGGAGCCTGGTGGGCTACAGTTCATGGGGTTGCAAAGAGTTGGACACAACTGAGTGAGCACACACAGTAACTGTCTCTACCCCATAGGGACAGAGGTTCCCCTGGGGCAGTATAGGTACTGTGCTCTCTACAGCATCTCACAGGAAGAGAGGAAGGGCCCATCATTGCATTTCTAATTTCTCCTACCCAATGCGCTCCACCTCCCTTGTGGCAGGATGGGGCAAGGAGTGGTTATCCTCTGTAGCTTCCTCCATGTGGCATTGTTAGCGTGAGGGGTGTATCATAATCTGTATTTCTTTAGTCTGGTCTGGGACTGTATGGATGTGTAAGAGGTGTCAGTGAGTATCTTCTCCAGAGGAGTAACTCGTGGAGCAATCTTCACTCTAGTAATCATACACTCTGCTGCTGGCTACCAACCTGTCCTACTCTTTGCGACCCCGTGGACTGTAGCCCACCAGGCTCCTCTGTCCATGGAATTCTCCAGGCAAGAATTCTGGAGTGGGTAGCCATTTCCTCCTCCAGGGGATCTTCCCCATCCAGGGATCAACCTTGGGTCTCCTGTATTGCAGGTGGATTCCTTACTGTCCGAGCCACCAGGAAAGCCCCAGGTGGCACTAGTGGTAAAGAATCTGCTTGCCAATACAGGGAGATATAAGAAATGTGGATTTGATTCCTGGGTTGGGAAGTTCCCCTGGAGGAGGGCATGACAACCCACTCCAGTATCTTTGCCTGGAGAATCCCATGGACAGAGGAGCCTGCTGGGCTATAGTCCATGGGGTCGCAAAGAGACGGACATGACTGAAGTGACTTAGCATGCACGCACCAACCTGGAACCAGGACAAGCAAGGCTGGTCAGCCACAACAGCACTCTCAGAGGATAAGCGCTTTGATTTCAGGATCTGTCAGCAGTTTGAGCAGTGGGGCAAGAGGTAAGAAAGTAACAGTGAAATGATGGAGACAAACGAGTAGGTAGAATTCTCTCTAGAGTGTTTGAATGTTTGTCATATAAACACAAGTATTGAAGCTGCAAGATTGGTGAAGGACCCTGACCTGAGTAGGTTGAAGACTAAGAACAGCATTGAGGACGTTTGGAAAGGGAAGGATTATCAGTGGGAAGACAATTCCCTGCCACAGAGATGAAGGAAAGAAGGACTCAGGAAAGTAGTCTGTCTTGGGGATCCCCAATAAGATAGAGTGATGAAAATGCAATGAACATGGTTAAAATGTAGGTGCTGAACTTGAATGGCTGCCAAAATTCATACTATCTTAAGGTGAGTTAGAAAGAACCCTGGACTCCTTTCAGAGTCTGATCTTGAGTTCCAGAATTCATTACTTTCTGTGTGCTTAGTCACTTTAGTCGTGGCTGACTCTTTGTGACCCCATGGACAGCCTGGACCCCGCCAGCCTCCTCTGTCCATGGGGATTCTCCAGGCAATACTGGAGTGGGCAGCCATGCCCCCCTCCAGGGTATCTTCCCAACCTGGGGATCAAACCCAGGTCTCCCTCACTGCAGATGGATTCTCTACTATCTGAGCCACCAGGGAAGCTTTCTGTGTGACCCCGGGTAAATAGCCATTTCTCTGAGCCTTAATGTTGTTTATATAAACTGTTATTTGATTAACCATATTTAAAATTGAATGAATACATATTGGCTGAATGAGTGAGTTCACAGTAAGTTTGTATTGTAAAGTGGTTTATGCGAACTTGCCATAAATGAGGCAAATTAGTTACAATCAGTGTTTGTTTGATTGCAGGAATGGATTCCATGGTGAGGACCAATAACGTGACTGAGTTAATTATCGCCGGTCTTTTCCAGGACCCAGAGGTGCAGAGAGCGTGCTTTGTGGTGTTTCTGCCCGTGTACTTGGCCACGGTGGTGGGCAACGGCCTCATCGTCCTGACGGTTAGCGTCAGGAAGAGCCTGCATGCCCCCATGTACTTCTTCCTTAGCCACCTGTCGCTGGTGGAGATCAGCTACTCCTCTACAATCGTCCCCAAATTCATCACAGACTTACTTGTCAAGGTTAAGACCGTCTCTCTGAAAGGTTGTCTGGCTCAGATATTCTTCTCCCATTTTTTGGGGGTCACTGAGATCTTTTTGCTGGTGGTGATGGCTTATGACCGCTACGTGGCCATCTGCAAACCTCTTCATTATACGAATATTATGAGCCATCGACTGTGTCATGCGCTGGTGGCTAGTTCCTGGCTTGGAGGCTTTTTTCACTCCATAATTCAGGTTCTCATCACCATCCAATTGCCCTTCTGCGGTCCCAACGTGATTGACCACTACTTCTGTGACCTCCATCCCTTGTTCAAGCTTGCCTGCACTGACACATTCATGGAGGGGGTCATTGTGCTGGTCAACAGTGGCTTAATCTCTGTCTTCTCCTTCCTCCTCTTGGTGTCCTCATACGTTGTCATCCTGGTCAGCTTGAGGAACCATTCAGCAGAGGGCAGAAGCAAAGCCCTCTCCACCTGCGCCTCTCACCTCACGGTGGTCACCTTGTTCTTTGGCCCCGCCATCTTCCTCTACATGCGGCCCGCCTCCACCTTCACTGAGGACAAGCTGGTGGCCGTGTTCTACACGGTGGTCACCCCCATGCTGAACCCCATCATCTACACACTCAGAAATGCAGAGATGAAAATCGCCATGAGGAGGTTGTGGGGCAAAAAGGAGAACTCAGGGATGGAGCAAAAATGGGAAAGTGATTAATAAAAGTGTGCCTGATTATTATCTTGAAATGGATTTTAATTTTAGTAGGACATACAGGAATGTCAGAAACAAATGCAAGGACTTAACATTACTTTACCATGATTCTCCTTAGTAACCAAAGACTTTGTAGTATCCTAGTATCACGTTCCAAGGACTGAGGTCAGATAGTCTTGTTGGTCTTAGGGTCTGTGATATTCAGTAGTTTCACAGGACTGGTTAACAATGAAACTCAAATTAAGTATGAATGCAAAGGAGAACTCTTGGACAAATACTCTGTATGTTAAAGTGATTCTGTCACCCCCTTCCTACATTCCCTTCCACCTTCCTTTTTTTGCCTTTTTCTTCATTTCTTCTTCATGCTGCCCTTTTTGTTTAACCTCCCTGCTGATAACAACCCATATTTCATTAGAAAGGAAACCAAGGAGTTACCATGGGATATTTGGGGAGGAGGGTACCAATCCGATCTACTCTTTCAGCGTGGACAATTGTGCCTTTGAAAATTGCACCCAGGGATTTTTCTATTCTTCCACTTGTTTTAGCATCCTGTACCATAGACTTTTTGAGCACAAGTACTAGAAAAGACCCTGGAGCAGTTTCAGTTCTTGTGATATGTTGACACAAAAGATAGTCCTTAAATCTCTTCTCGTAATGTCCTGCATCCAAAATTTTAAAGATGATCAAACATGGCATAGATCCTGGCTGCCAGTAGGGAAAGATCAAGACCCACATTTTAACAAAAAATATCACTTTTAGCTTTATACAGATGTAAATCAATACAGAATATAAAAAACATCTTGGGCCTAAGTTGCAGAATGAAGGAGAGGGAAATAATGTCCAGGCATGCTTCTGCTCCACACTCTGTCCTTGATTCTAACTGATCAGTCAAGTCCATTTCTTGTCAAGCCTATTAGTGTTTCTTGGTGGAGCAGGATAAGAGGGTTTGTGTTTGCATCATTGGTTCATCTCTCAGAAACTCCTTTAACTCAGTTGACTCTTATCATTGTGAATATAGAGAGAATATAATAAAATTTGTTTCTATTGGCTTTGGAATAACATGGATTTTCTTGCATTTCCCTCCATCCTTCCAACTCTTCTTGTGGATCAGGGGAAGTAATGCATGCAACTTCCTTGCAGAGGGATGGAGCATCCATCATATTATGTTATAGGCCTTAAAGGTTTTTCCCTTTGTCCTCAGAAGCTGGTTAGGCATGCAGATGAACAGTGATTTTAAAGGTACCAGGAAATCTTCCCCACTTGCTTGTCATCCTCACTAATTATTGACATGGACGACCATTCATAATCCCTGAGAAAATACCACTTCTTTCTGGAATGACTTTGCCACACGTTTCCATGTGACAAACTCCTATATATCCTTTAAGACCTAGGTTAAAATCACTTTCCTATGAATTTTCTTACCTTGCTCCTCCTTGGGTTGAACTTTGTCTTCTAGCCTTGGTTATTTTTACATAATTTTATCATTGTCCTTATCACTTTGGAGGTATAATTTTATATGTTTTTCTCTCTGACTAGACTAAGTTCTCAGGGACAGGGCTATTCACTATAGTGCTTTGCAACTCTAAGTATCATGTGTTAGCTGGTGCTTTGTCAGTGCTTATTGAAAAAAACAAACAAACCATTTAGGCCCATCAGCAATCCTTTCTAGATTGTATTTTGCAGATTTTTTTTAGAGTTTTCTTTTACGTTTATTTCATAGTTTTATGTGTGCCGGTACCAGCCGGCAATGTGAACAGGTCTAGACCACAGCAACACGGAAGCCTGAGAAAAAGGAGCTGAAAGTAAAGAATGGGGTCGAGAGGACTGAAATGCTCTTTAGGCAAGTCAGCGGTTTTATTGAGTAAGGCAGCTACCTTTATACTAGTACAAGCAGAAAACATAGTTCATAAAAAATGCCATCTGGTGTTTGTTACATCAATACAATTTTTTGTCTTAAGTGATTGCAGAAGCTTGCATCTTGTTTTTGGCATTCCAAGATAAACTACTAAGTGAAGGTCACTACTACGTTTTTCTCAAGGAAGAACAAAGGAGGCCCAGCAAATGTTTTACTACTTTATCATGGGGTGGCGGGACAGGGAACAGCCTCTTTCAAGGCTTTCCCAGGGCCTTTTTGGGCCTTGAGCAGGACGGCTCCCCACATATGTGGGCTTCCCCAGTGTCTCAGTGGTAAAGAACATGCCTGCCAATGGCTGAGACCTGAGACGCAGGTTTGATCCTGGGTCAAGAAGATCCCCTGGAGGAGGATGGCAGCCCACTCCAGTATTCTTGCCTGGGAAATCCCAGGGACAGAAGAGCCTGGCAGGCTATAGTCCTTGAAGTCACAACTAGTCAGACATAACTTAATGACTGAACATCAATAGTTTTAAGTAACAGTTGTATACATTTATTATTTACACAATATTGAGAAAATTTATGGAACATAAATGGGCATGTCTCATGGTGGGTGCCTAGCTTTTCCTGTTAAAATTGGAAGAGCTCAGGCTCTGAAACCCACCAGGCTCTTCCAAGTGCCCCTCTCTCATAACTCATGATCCAAGCACTACTTCACCACCACCTGTTTTTCATAAATATGAGAATATTAACAATGATAGGAACTTGAGAAGTATTCTGAATATTAGAATAGTTAATACACATTAAATTAATTTATTTTTTCCCCCATTTAAAAATTTTAAATTAAAAAAATTCTGCAATATTGTGTTGGCTTCTGCCATGCAACAAAGCATGCTTGATTATACACACACACACCCTCTGTCCCTGTTTATCTGTTTATTTTTGGCTGTGATGTGCCTTTGTTGCTGCCCCTGGGCTTTCTCTGGTTGTGGTGTTTGGGCTTCTCATTGCGGCGGCTTCTCTTCTTGCAGACCATGGGCTCTAGAGCATCCAGGCTTCAATAGTTGCAGCGCGTGGGCTTGGTAGTGGCGGCGCATGGGTTTAGTTGCTCCTTGGCATGTGGAATCTTCCTGGACCAGGGATCGAACCTGTGTCCCCTGCACTGGCCGGTGGATTCTTAACCACTGGACCACCAGGGAAGTCTCCAGTATACATCAAAGTTTTGGAAAAGAACATGGTATAGATTTATACTATAGACTCAGTAAATATTGGCTATCATAATTGTTTTTATAATTCGTTCTGGTCATTTTATTTGTTTGATGACTACATGACTATTCACAAATTGGACTTCTTTCCTGGGAATCTACTCAAGTAGTCTTTTGATTTCATCCTAAAAAAGTTTTAGGCATTTGAGAGCTATTAAATGCGTTTGTTTTACAGCTTCTTTGGGCTAAATGTTCTCTGTTGTTTAATCACTTTTGAGTATATAGCACAGTACCTTGCACATTGAAGGTGTTCAATAAATATTTGTTAAATAAATATTAACTACCGCATGGCCTCACTATCTTTTATGCTGAATACATTTATATTTTGTTAATGTATATTTTAAGGCATTTGTTTCAGAACCAAAGTCAGTGGGGCTACCCTCCCTTTCTCTTGATGCCTTGATTGTACTGTAGCAGACTAGGACTTCAGGATGTAGACTGTGAAAGAAGCCTCTTACTCGTATATCTTTGGTTTCCTCACTGAGAGCTACAGAAAGATCATTAATACACTCTGAGTCATTGGATACTCATGTACAGATAATATCTTCTCTAACTGGATTGTCAATTTTCTAGGGGACTACCTTACCTACTGAGGGTAAGTCTATTGAGGGCCAATTATTCCCTTCATTTTGATCTCACTGGAAAAATCATAGGAGACATGGGAAAGCATCTCTTCAATTGTGTAAGAGCCGACTGTTGGCACATTTAGAAAAGGCTTACTAAATTCACAGAAGAAGTAACAGTCTGCAATTATACCACTTAGCGTTGGGGACCATGTAGCTAATTCTCAGTTTTGATTCTGCAGCAACATCAAGAAAGAAAAAAAAGTCCCCAAGTGTATTTTTTTTAGATAATAAATAGAGAATTTTATTTAGGACAAATTGGTAGAGGGCTGCCAACTACTTTGCATATACAATTTTGTATTCTTTTCCTATTTATTATTTATATATATTTTAGGTATAGGTTTGACTGCATATAATAGAAAAATGGCAACCTAATGAGAGAGAACTACAGAAATACAGAAGTAAAAGCCCAACATTGTTGGGAGTTCCAAAAATACTATTAGAAATGCCGAGTCAGCCATCTTGTAGACTCAACCTCATGACCTTAAAGAGCTTCTACTTCTGCTGTCCAGAAGAATACATGTTACGCAGGTGATGCTCCGTATCTGTGAGGTCCAGCATGGTAGTGGTTGCTGAGCTGTAGAGATATGGTTAGTGAGACCAAAGAACTGAATTTTAAATTTTATTTAGTTTTTAACAGTTTAATTGAAAAAGCTAAATGTGGCTTGTGGATGTCATATTAGACAGTACAGCTCTGGTATTAAATGTGTATTTTAGAAGACCATAAAGGGGAATAGGGGAGGATAAGCTGATATCTTTCCATTTAGGAGCTGTTTCAAAAGTGCCACCAAACACTTTTGCTTTCATTTTGTTCAATAGAAATATGACACATGGACACCCTTAATTACAAGGGAGGCTAGAATGTATAATCTATTTTTTTTCTATGTGAAATTGTGTTCTGTTAAAAAATATCAAGGTTTTATTGTGTTCTTCTCCTAAAGAAGAAAAGGAGAATGGATGTAAGGATTGGCATTTTGTCTGAGGCATTCTGTTATATGTGTATACAGTTTGTTTTGTAATTTCAAAACCCGTGTGATGCAACAAAAGGAATTCTAAGAGGGATGTTCATAACAATAGATACCTACATCAAGAAACAAGAAAGATCTCAAATAGAAAACCTAATCCTATACCTAAAGAAACTAGAAGAAGAACGAATGACACCCAGAATTAGTAGAAGGAATGAAATAAGAAAGAGCAGAAATAAATGACTAGAGACTAAGAGGGGAATAGAAAACATCAATGAAACTAAGAGCTGTTTCTTTTCTCAAAAGATAAACAAAACCACAAATTCTTTAGCTAGACTCACCAAGAAGAAGAAAGAGGGCTCACATAAATAAAAGAAATCAAAGAGGAGCTATTACCTCATTACCACATTCTGTGGTATTAACTAATAGGATCGTAATAGACTACTATAAACAATTATATGCTAACAAACTGGATAATCTAGAAGAAATGAATAAATTCTAAGAAATATACAACCTAACAGACTGAATTGGGAAGAAACAAGAAACCTGAACAGACAGATTTCTAGTTGGAAGGCTAAGTTTGTGATCAAGAACTCCCCCAAACAAACAAAAGTCCAGGACCAGGTGACCTCACTGGTAGATTCTGCCTAACATTTATGGAACTAGATGACTCTTATACCATACACAAAAATTAACTCAAAGTGGATTTCAAACTAGAAACCCTCTGCGCATCAAAGGAAACCATAAACAAAATAAAAAGGCAACCAGTGAATGAGAGAAAATGTTTGCAGATCATATATCTGATAAGGCATTAATTCCAAAATATATCAAGAATTAAAAAAAAAAAAGAATTCATACAGCTCAGTAGCAAACCCTGAAGCAATTAGATTAAAAATGGATAGATGATCTGATTACACATTTTTCCACCCAAAAGAAAACATACAAATGGTCAATAGGTACATGAAGGGTTGCTTGACATAACTAATTATCAAGGAAATGCCAATCAAAATTATCATGAGATATCCCTCACACATTTTATAAAAAAAAAATGACAAGGAAAACAACATCGGTAAGAATGTGAAGACAAGAGAACACTTGTGCACCGTTGGTGGTAAATTGTTACTGCCGCTATGGAAAATAGTATAGAGGTTCCTCAAAAAATTAAAAACAAAGCTACCTTATGATCCAGCAATTTCATTTCTGGATATTTATCTGAAGGAAACCAAACACTAACTCAAAAATATACATACACCTCAATGTTCATTGCAGAATTATTCACAAGAGCTAAGACATAGAAGTTACTTAAGTGTCTGTCGATGGGCGAGTGGATAAAGAAAATGTGGTAGATGTATACAATGGGATATTATTCAGCCGTAAAAAGGAAGGAAATCTTGCCATTTGTAATAATATGGATGGACCTAAAGGATATTATGCTACATGAAATAAATCAGACAGGATGACGAATATCATATGATCTCATTTATATGTGGAATCTAAAAATGAACCAACCAACCAACCAAAGAACTGAATTCATAGATAGAGAAAACAGATTGGTGGTTGCCAGAGGCATTGGGTAGTGGGTAGGTTTTTCCCACTGAAGGATTTTATTCCTAGCTGCAGGTTTTTTTCCCCTTTGTCTCTTTTCAAGGGCTTTTTCTTTATTTACCTTCTAGATGCTGCTTTCTCTAACCACCATCCTGGACTCATTCTTCTCTACTCTGCTGAACATGTCCGGATCCACACTCTGAATCTGCTTCCATGCATTTCTTACAGTGACTCCAATCTCAATAATGGTAACTCCATTTTCCTCACTCAAGTCTACCTTTCAGGTGTCCTTGAATTGTCTCTCTCCTCTCGTCAAAACCTCAGCAAATCTTCTTTGTTCTATCTTTAGGATGTCCAGAATCTGACCACTTCCTAAAACCTTCAGTGCTACCATCCTGATAAAGACAAGCATCCTTTGGGGGGGATTATTGCAATTGATAATCACCTAATTGGTTTCCTCATATTTCCCACCTCCCCTTGCTGGGACTATGACAGATAAGACTGCTTTGAGTTAGGGACTTTGTTTCCTCATGGCCAAATCTTTAGCACCCACGCTTGACACGTTAAAGGACACAGTACTACTTCTTGAAGAAACGCATGAATGAATGGATGGATGAGTGGCATCTCTTGCTGAGGCAATCCTTACTAGATTACATCATTATCACTGTCACTGGAGAGGCTGAGGCACCGGAAGTCTAAGTGGCTTACATAGACGTGCTAGCATTGGGAGGTGCAGTGGGATGATCTAGCCCGATCCTGTCATTTTGTTTAGAAGTGGAAACGAGGGAGAGGGAGAGGCTGAAGGGGAAATGACCTGGTTGAGACAGAAGTGAATCAGTTACTGAACCTCAGCTGGGGCCCCGCTGTCCCGGTTCCCTGTCTGGTCCTCACTGTTCCTCTATCCAGTTGTCCTCATTCTTGGCAGTTCAGCCTGGAAAAGTATTCCCTTGATGTCTTACCTTCAGCTTTTCTCTTTTATTACTTTGTTTTTGGTACGAACTTTATGGACATCTCCCTAAGCTAACTGAAAAGACTTTGAATCTCTCCTAAGTCAAGGTTAGTTGATGAAGTTTCACCCGAGAGAAAAGACATTCCATGGGGAAGTTGTTCCCTTGACTAGAGTGTGTGAATTAATTTATTTAAAGGATCTTAACTTATGCAAAGAACTAATTACAACCATTGGAGTTTCGGTGGGCGTGTAAGTTTTCTTCATGAAAACCAAGGTCTTAAAACCTCTTTTCTGCTTTCTGTGGCATTTGTTTATTTCCTAGCTATTATAAATCAACTCTAATCCAGATTCCCTGAATTTTCCTTTTTTTGGTGATTGATCTTAGACATCATCTGCTTTGTGTTCTAAAAGCTCCCAGGGACACTGGTGCTTTTCTCCAGGGCAAGGTTGGATCCTCGAGAAGCAGTAACAACCACCGTCCAGTCCTCAGTGCAGAAAGGGCACTGATTTCTGAATTAGTAACCTGGGAAATAACTGGTGTGCAGCTTGGGAATCCAATTACCCTCTCTCCGTCTCATTTACCTCATCTATAAACAGAAGAGGTTAGAGTAAAAGGTCTCTAAATGTTTCCAGCTCTAGTCAGAGTGGCTGAGCTGGGTGTGAACTGAAATTTGTGTAGGGGGGACTTGAGTGAGAAATCCACTGAGATGGTGATATTAGCTAAGGCACCTCTCTTGTCAGGGTTTAGGATCCCAAGGGGGGATTTCACTTCTCTATCCTGTTCTAGTTTCTCCAAACCAGATCACCTCCTTGAGTAATGACCATTTCTAGCAGAGCGGCCAACTTCATGCGGACTTGGGGGCACTCAGGAGCACTGGAGATCCATCTGACTCAATTCTTTGCTCTGAGATAGAACTAACCACAGCAGCTATTTTGACTTAAAGGTAGTTGATATGCCTGGAAGTGCAGTCTCTAAACAGCCATAGGATGTTGGGTGAGTCAGTTTCTCTCTTAAAGCCTCTGTGTTCATTTGCTAAATGAGCTCAGTTCAGCTCAGTTGTGTCCGACTCTTTGTGACCCCAGGGACTGCAGCATGCCAGGCCTCCCTGTCCATCACTAACTCCCAGAGCTTACTCAAAATGAGCCGGTTGGGTTTAAAGTATTTGCTTTTTTTTTGGTGGGGGTAATGAATTCAATTTATTTAATTTATTTTTATTGTGGTAAATAATACAAAACATAAATTTGATAAATTTCAAGTCCTTTATAATTTTGGAATTTTGTGAGTTACCATTTGGGAATTACAAAGTGGGAAACCGTGATTGGGATGGAGCTTCCATTACCTCACTCTGAGATCAGCCCCATTGGCACATGAAGATTTCTATTGTATTTTCTTCGGGCATTGTCTCCATTCTATCATTATGCTCTGGTCCAGAGTCTAGCAGTTTACCTAATGTAGAGTCTATGTGTTCAAAGACTGATTTGGGCTTTTATATGTTGTTCACTCCCCCACCCCTCATCCTTCTAGGTGAGGCAACATTGTGTTGAGAGAGGAGGTATGTTTTACCAGCTCAGTGGGAGAGATGGTGGAGGTGACTGAGGGGTGGGTAGCAGAGACAGGAATAGATACTGAAAGGCAAAGATGACAGAAAAGGAAAACGTAGATTTCAAAGTTACCAGTTATTCCTTCTACTAGGGATAAAGACTGGAAAAACTGGATCCTCCTTGATTTCTCTCTCATCTCTGAGTGATCTCTCAGATTGGCCCTAGAATATTGTTGTTAGTTTCTCTAGTGAATCAAAAAACATTGAGTTCATACTCATACAAGAAATATTTGTGCTGGGGAATCAATATACATTGGATTTCTTATAGAAGAGAATGTTTAATTTTAACTCTTCAGTATGTATTTATGTGCCTAGAAATTGTATAGGGTAGTGATTAAAGAACATACCATCTGGACTTAAATTGCTTGGGTTGAAATCCTGGCTCCACTGCTGTGTAAACTTAGGTCAGTGAATTCATTTACCTGTGCTTCTTTTTATTCCCCTCATATGTGAAAAATGGGGTGATAAAAATATGCACATCACAGGTTTGTTCTGGAAATTGAATTAATTAATGTATATAAAATAAAAAGCCCAAACAAAAACAGACTAGTAGATGCAGAGAACAAAGTGTTGGTTGCCAGAGGGGAAGGGTGTTGGGGGAAGGATGAAATAGGTGAAAGGGATTAGGAGGTACAAACTTCTAGCTACAAAATAAATAAGGTATAGGCATGTAATGTGTACATAAGGAATATAATCAGTAATATTGTGACAACTTTGTATACTGACTGATGGCAACTGGTCTTATTGTATATTGAGTCACTATATTGTATTCCAAAAGCCAATGTAATATTCTATGTTAATTACAACTAAAAAAAAAAACTGTGACATATGATGCCATTGAAATACTATTATTGTCAACCAAAGTGCAATTAATATAAAAATATAATAAAAACATTAAACAGATAATTTGAATACTAGGATATGTATTTCTTGGTAGAGATAAAGAAACAGTTTATAATTATAAAGAATCTATTAATTGCTAAAGAAAAGCAGTACAATGAACTGCTTACTGTAAGTGTGCAAAGGTAGGACTATATTATTTCTATGGTAATCAGATTCTTCCTGCAATCTAAAAAGAAGGGAATACTAAACACAGTGAAGGGAGAAAGAACATTTTGCATTAGGAAATAGCTGCATAATGTTCATTTTGGGGATGACAGTTGCAAAAATAGGCAATGGCCAGTTCAAGAAGAACCTGGAATTCATGCTAAGCATATTGGAATTTGTGCTGTAGGCAATGAGGAGGTGTTGATATATTTTAGGTAGAGTAGTAGCCTGATTTGCTATGCATTTAAGAAAAATCACCAAAGTATCCTTTCAGTGCTCAGAGAAGATACATATGAGTTGGAGTGTTAATCACGAGAGGGCATCCCAGTGGCTCAGTGGTAAAGAATCTGCCTGCCAATGTAGGAGGTGCAGAGACTGGGCTTTGATCCCTAGGTTGGGAAGATCCCTTGGAGGAGGGCATGACAACTCGTTGCAGTATTCTTACCTGGAAAACCCCATGGACAAAGGAATCTGGAAGGCTACAGTCCATGAGGTCACAAAGAGTCGGACATGACTGAACGACTGAGCGTACACACACACATTAATCACAAGATTCCTTGAATGCACAGGACTGGAATTAGGGTTAGAAGGTGGATAGGGTTGAAAGGGACAGGAGAGGGCATTTCTGATGAAGTGGGCTCTGTGGTGGGAATGAGTATTGTGGACTTGTGGGAGGAGGAGAGGACCCTGAGTTGAATAGGGGTGAGTTCAAGTTTAGTTGGCTAAGAAGGTGATGGTTGAGATGGCTCAGTGTGTGAAAGACTTTGAAAGTGAGCCAGAGGCATCCAGGGTTTTCCCTGGTTATTCCCAAGCAGTGGAGGATCTGAGGAAGGAAGGGTCTGGGAAACAATTTTCTGGCTGTAGTCTGCAGGATGGATGGAATAGGAGGCTGTAGAGACTAAGAGGCTTTGCTGACTTAGGCATCAGCTGACAGCAGGTGTGAAGGTGGGGGCAGCAAGGTTGGAGAGAAAGTGCACATAGGAGAGATGATTAAAGATAAAGTTAATGGATTGTGGTGACTGACCGAATATAGGAATGAGAGGCATGAATCACATTTGACATCAAAGCTACAAGCCTGGGCATCTTGGAGGCTGATGGTGTCATCACAGTCTCTTCTGGATCACACTTGCTTGTAAGTCTCCTGTTATTCCAGAGCTTAGTCTTACCAGCTTCAATCTATCACTGTCCCAATCTTTTCCTTCTGTTCATGAGTGAGGATGTGGTAGAAGGAGATTTTTGTGATGTCTCACAATCTTACCTTTTAACCATTCAGTGACTGGATTTTCCAAGGTGTGATGCTGCCACGTATTCCTAATGCTTCTGAGAGCCTTGTGTCCACAACACTGCTACCAATGGAAAGGGCACCATGCTATGATGAATTTATCAATATTGCTTGCATTTGGTCATGAGTACCAATGTCGATTCTATACTGCACGCATCAATATCTTCCAGGAAACTGTCTCTTGACTAGGCAATTTCTTTTTGTTTTCATAGGTGACTGAGTGCCCCTCCTTTTTTTACCCCTGCGAAGAAGTTTAGAGTACTCATATAAATGACAAAGAAAAATTTCATTGGGTTTTAATTGAGGTTGCCTAAATTTGTATATAAAGTTAGGAATAGTCAAAATTATTATGTTAACTTTTATTATTTAAATGTAATTTGTAAGAATTTGGGGAGATGGATATGTTTTCCATTTGACATACGTATTTTCTTGTAGTAGTTTTATGGTTTTCTCTGCATAACTATATTACATTTCAAAGTACTTATTTTTTTTCTTGACTGTCATAAAAGGAATATTTTTGAGTTGTGTTTTTAACTAGTAATTGTATTTTAATTTTTTATTGTGTTAGTGATGTTCAGATTTATGTATGTATTTGTTTAGTTGTTTATTCATTTCCTAGGTTTATGTATTAGGTTTTGCTTGCAAGAAACAGAAGCCCATTAAACTAGCTTAAGCAGAGAGGAGAATTTATTTGAGGAATAAGGGGCATCTCTGGTACCCAGGTACACAGGGACTGAATCAGGAATGGAAAAGTCAAGGGTCATGGATACTTTCTGCCATGATCTTTCTCTCTACTATTATTCTTGTTCTAGAACACTAGTGTCTCATTTTTTTTTTTAATCTTCAGGTTTGGTGACTTTACATAATCCTAAAATTTTAAAAATAACACTGTGTGTATTTCATATTTATAACTTGGTATTTGATGGTCATATACATAATGAAATGATGACTACTGTTGAGCCAATTGGCATATTCATCTCCTGTGGTTACTCTTGGTGCTGTGGGTGTGTGTGAGAACACTTGTAATGTGCTCTTGGGAAAGTCTGAAGTTCAGCATACATCCTGATGGGAGGAATTCTGACACCTATGACTCTGTTTCCCTCTGTCCACATCACTGACTTCTGTTTTCTCTGTTGGTTCTAGTGCTTATTGATCAGGTGCAGTTTTACTTTTCCAAAAGAATATTTCTTGAAAATTTCAGTGTGAAACCAGAGACAAGGGGAAAAGCAATGGGTACAATTTACAGCAGAGAGTCAAGGTCTTCATACTGTTTCTTCCTTATTTTTCATGGATCCTATGTGGTGAAAATATGCCTAATATGGTGCCTTAATCTAGAGAGTATTGTTTTGAATCAGATGTTGTGATCCGTATTTCTTTTGTATTCTCTGAGAGTATGTGTGTGTGTGTGTGTGCGTGCTCCATCACTCACTTACTTATGTCAGTAAGTAGTGTCTTACTCTTTGAGACCCAATGAACTGTAGACCGTCAGGCTCCTCTGTCCATGGAATTTTCCAGGCAAGAATACTGAAGTGGGTTGCCATTTCCTACTCCAGGGGATCTTTGAGATCCAGGGATCAAACCCATGTCTCTTGAGTCTCTTGTTTTGGCAGGTGGATTCTTTATTACAGTACCACCTGGGAAGCCCACTCTGAGGGTGTATAGATGCATAAAAGGTGCTCAGTTAAGTATCTGCTCAGGGAAATAACTCACAGAGAAATCTTCATCTTGGTATCATATACTTTGCTGCTGGCCACCAACTGGGAATGGGGTACAGGCAGTCTGGTCACTAACCATAGTGCTCTCAGAGGAGAAGCTCTGCGAGTTCAGGATCTGTGAGTTGTCTGAGCTGTGTGCCAAGAGTTGTGAAAGTGATAGTGAAATGATGGAGACAAACTCCTAAGTGGAATTCTCTACAAAGTGTTTGAGCGCTTGTTATGTAAACACAGTTATTGAAGCTGCAGGGCTGGTGAAGGACTCTGACCTGAGTGAGTTGAGGGCTAGAAAGGAGTGAAGAAAACAATACAGAGGGCCTTTTGGAAAGGGAAGGATTAACAATGGGAGGATGATTCCCTGAAGAAAAGATGAGGGATAGAAGGAATTTGGAATTTAGGAGTAGTAGTGTGTCATGGGGATTTCCCAGTAAATTTGATCCATCAAAATGCAATGAAGATGGTAAAAATATAAGAGCTGGACTTGAATGACTCCCTAAATTCAGAATATCTTCTGTTGGGTTAGAAGAAACCCTATGAATTCAACCTGATTCTGAATCCTACAGTTGGCTATTTTCTGTGTGATCCTGAGTAAATAACCATTTCTCTGAGCCCTCATTTTCTAATACATAAACTATTGTTAGATTGGTCATATTTAATGCTCAATGAGCACATATTGCCTAAATAAATGAGTTCATGATAAATTTTTGCTGTAAACTGATTTACACTGTCCAATTTGCTATAAAGGAGGTGAATTTGTTATAATTGGTGTTTATTTTATTGCAGATTTCTGATTACCTCTGGTCCAGTACATATGAATCAACTCCATGGCGAGGACCAATAACGTGACTGAGTTAATTATCGCCGGTCTTTTCCAGGACGCAGAGGTGCAGAGAGCGTGCTTTGTGGTGTTTCTGCCCGTGTACTTGGCCACGGTGGTGGGCAACGGCCTCATCGTCCTGACGGTGAGAGTCAGGAAGAGCCTGCGTGCCCCCATGTACTTCTTCCTTAGCCACCTGTCGCTGGTGGAGATCAGCTACTCCTCCACTGTTGTCCCCAAATTCATCACAGACTTACTTTCCGAGATTAAGACCATCTCCCTGGAGGGCTGTGTGGCTCAGATATTCTTCTTTCACTTGTTTGGAGTTGCTGAGATCTTCCTGCTCACGGTGATGGCCTATGACCGCTACGTGGCCATCTGCAAGCCCTTGCACTACACAACCGTCGTGAGCCGGCCTGTGTGCCACCGTCTGCTGGCTGCTTCCTGGCTGGGGGGCTTTCTTCACTCCATGGTTCAGATCGTTATCACTCTCCAGTTACCCTTCTGCGGTCCCAACGTGATTGACCACTACTTCTGTGACCTCCATCCCTTGTTCAAGCTTGCCTGCACTGACACCTCTGTGGAGGGGGTCGTTGTGTTGGCCAACAGTGGATTATTCTCCATCTTTTCTTTCCTCCTCTTGGTGTCCTCATACGTTGTCATCCTGCTCAGCTTGAGGAACCATTCAGCAGAGGGCAGACGCAAAGCCCTCTCCACCTGCGCCTCTCACCTCACAGTGGTCACCTTGTTCTTTGGACCCGCCATCTTCCTCTACATGCGGCCTGCCTCCACCTTCACTGAGGACAAGCTGGTGGCCGTGTTCTACACGGTGGTCACCCCCATGCTGAACCCCATCATCTACACACTCAGAAATGCAGAGATGAAAGTTGCGTTGAAGAGCTTGTGGGGCAGGAAAGTAAACTCAGGGTTGCAATAAAAAAAATGAAAATATTAAAAAAAAATTAGTATGTATAGAGTGACCAAATATGATTCTGACTTTAGTGAATATGAGCAAGAGAGGAAAAGTTAACCTGTTCATGTTTTTTGTTGTATTTTATTTTATTCGTTTTTTACAGCACTGCCCGAGGATGATGAGAATTTAATTTTCCTTTTCCTTTAGACACCACCAGAAAATTCCAAGCTTCCCTTGTACTTCAGTGCTGCCATCATTAAACCCAAATTCCCCACAGAATTCACGCTTGTGAATTATTTTCTGGCTACTTCCTTTTGTGTCAGCTTTCTTTCTTTTATTCTATCTTCATGGTCATTAAACTACAAAATATGTAATTACTTAGGTGCTCTAGGTATGTGTGGTTCTTTAATTTCTATGAAGCTTATTTTATAAATAAAGATTTGTTGTTGATGATTTAGTTGCTAAGTGGTGTCTGACTCTTTTGCAATTCCGTGGGCTGTAGCCCGCCAGGCTCCTCTGTCCATGGGACTTCCCAGTCAGGAATGCTGGAGTGGATTGCCATTTCCTTCTCCGGGGTTCTTCCTGACCCCGGAATTGAAATCATGTCACCTGCATTGGCAGATGGATTCTTACTGCATACCTACCTGGGAAGCTCAGATGAAGATCTACGTACCACTAAAAAATTTACTGAATGACTGAAGAAACTTGTTTGCAAAATAGTAACTGACTTGTTCCTGAGAATCCAACCAGGCTTGCCTGTCTACTTCAAGTGATGGAATAAGGGCACCCTTTTATCAGCCTATGTGGCCTCAGACTTCCCTGGCAGTTCCAGAAGACCTTGGCTCCTGCTCTGTCTAAACCTTCAGTGTTTCAGTCTGATCAGAACCAGGCCTCAAAATTCTTCCAGATACCATTCTCTTCATAAAACCTGTGCCAATTTCATTGGGTTGGGAAGACTTAACTTCCTGTGAAAACTAACTGGCCTTTGCTTATATGGACAGCTTTTTAGGGTATTTAAGCCTATTTTGCACTATTGCTATTTCTGGATGTTTATATCTTGAAGTCTACTTGAGGGCTGAACATTACTTACCGTTATGTTCTACTTCAGTGTCAGCATAATTTTATGCACTACTATGTCTTCAGAAAGTTGAATAAATGAATACAAAATTAAATAGATTAATGGATAACAGAATATATGAATGGCATGTAAACTCTGCTGTCAAGGTTCATACACAGTGATGTGAGGAATAAAGAATGTCCTATGGCCTCAGCATCCAATCCTAAGCTTTAATTTCTAGAGTATACTTTTACAATTATTTTCTTTGCATAGAAATGGTGAAATTTTCACTTGGCATTATAGAATCGCCCCAATTAACAAACAATCCACATTAACCATCTGAATGTTAACAGGTCTGTTATCATTCACTTCAGTTCAATTCGGTCGCTTAGTCGTGTCCAGCTCTGTGACCCCATGGACTGCAGCACGCCAGGCCTCCCTGTCCATCACGATCTCCCGGAGCTTACTCAAACTCATGCCCATTGAGTCTGTGATGCCACCCAACCATCTCATCCTTTGTCATCCCCTTCTCCTCTTGCCTTCAATCTTTCCCAGCATCAGGGTCTTTTCAAATGAGTCAGTTCTTCACATCAGGTAGCCAAAGTATTGGGGTTTCAGCTTCAGCATCAGTCCTTCCAATGAAGATTCAGGACTGATTTCCTTTAGGATGGACTGGTTGGATCTCCTCGCTGTCCAAGGGACTCTCAAGAGTAACACTGATGCTATCATTAGAGTAAAACTTGCTAATACTCTTGAGTCATGATGACAGAAGAAATATTGCTTCAAGTCATGATTTGGTGAGATTAAGATAGAATTGCCACTTTGTTAAGTTTCTGTACAGAGCATCTGAGATTGTGTTTTCACCCGAAATACTTTTGGTTTCTTATATACCATCTTTTCCCATATAAGACCTGAGTAGTTCATGTCACGTTGTATTTTTAGATAAGCTCCTGTACTCCTTGGTATCAATCACAGCTCTTTCTGAGCTGTTCTTATTTAAATGACTTCTCTTCTTTGGTGATCCATAAGGCACAGATTTTAGGGAGGGACACTTGGATTTAAATTCCCACCCTGTTATCTTCTACCTGTACAACATTGGGTTCATTCACTTTTTCTCTAGGTGTCAGCACGCTGTGATTTGTGGAAAGATTGTGGCGTGTGGAGAGAGATCACAATTGAAATTTATTTATTTATTTATTTGTTTATGGCTGTGCTGGGTCTTTATTGCTGTGCGGATTTCCTCTAGTTGCGGTGAGCAAAGGGCCACTCTCCGCTTGCAGGGCTCGGGCTTCTCATTGCGGGCGCTTCTCTTATTGCGGGGGCTTCTCATTGCGGGGGCTTCTCTCATTGCGGAGGCTTCTCTCATTGCGGGGGCTTCTCTCATTGCGGGGGCTTCTCATTGCGGGGGCTTCTCATTGCGGAGGCTTCTCTCATTGCGGAGGCTTCTCATTGCGGGGGCTTCTTTCATTGCGGGGGCTTCTCTCATTGCGGGGGCTTCTCTCATTGCGGAGGCTTCTCTCATTGCGGGGGCTTCTCTCATTGCGGGGGCTTCTCTCATTGCGGGGGCTTCTCATTGCGGGGGCTTCTCTCATTGCGGGGGCTTCTCATTGCGGGGGCTCCTCTCCTTGCGGGGGCTTCTCTCCTTGCGGGGGCTTCTCATTGCGGGGGCTTCTCTCATTGCGGGGGCTTCTCTCATTGCGGGGGCTTCTCTCATTGCGGAGGCTTCTCATTGCGGGGGCTTCTCTCCTTGCGGGGGCTTCTCTTGTTGCGGCGCACAGGCTCCAGAGCGCACGGGCTTCAGTAGCCGCATCGCGTGGGCTCCTTGGTTGCGGTTCCCGGGCTCCGGAGCACAGGCTCAATAGACTGGTGCACGGGCTTAGCTGCTCTGCGCAGTGGGATCTTCCCCAGCCAGGGAGTAAATCTGGAAACAAGATTACATTTTTGTTTCATCCCCTCCCTGTCTTCCCTGGTGGCTCAGAGGTTAAAGCGCCTGCCTCCAATGCGGGAGCCCCGGGTTCGATCCCTGGGTCGTGGAAGATACCCTGGAGAAGAAAATGGCAACCCACTCCAATATTCGTGCCTGGAGAATCCCATGGACGGAGGAGCCTGGTAGGCTACAGTCCACGGGGTCGTAAAGAGTCGGACACGACTGAGCGACTTCACATCAGTGAGATAACATAGGAGTGCCAGAAAGGCTTTTCTAACTTCCTTGGTGCCCCCATCCCATCAATATAATTCTAATATCTGAAATTCCCCAGTAGGAGCTTTGTTTCAGGTGGGTAAGGCTTTGCTAGAAGGGAAACTATTGTTAATTACTAATATCTTAATTTGGATAATTTTACAAGATCGTTTTCTTTTCTTTCTAGATGGTTGTTATCTGGCCACTGAAATATGGTTCAATCCAAATCCAGTTCATCATCTGGTTTTGCTGTGAGCTAAGAATTGTTTTTACATTTTAAATGTTTGAAAAAAAAATCAAAGTAGGGTAATACATTGTGATACATGAAAGTTATACATAATTCAAATGTTAGTGACTATAAATAAGGTTTCATTGGACTATAGTTGTACCCAGTATTTTTCTTCTTACTTATGGCAGTTTTTGTGTTAGATTGCCATGAGTAGTTGTGACACAGTGTGGTCTACATAGCCTAAAATACTTACCATGTAACCCTTTAGAGAAATTTGCCTGTCCCTGGCTTAAGCCACAGTGAAGTTTATTATTTATTCAACAAGAAGTTGGAAGGTCAGTGGTCCCAGGATTGTTTTGTTATTCCTATGATGCCCAAGCATCTGGTTGGTGCCCCCTCAGTTCTCTAGGCTGTCCCGTCCTGGCAGCTAGATGTCTATGGTAGCTCTTGGTGTTATCTACTTACATGCAGGGAGGGAGAGGCTCTCACTTTTTTGTGGGAAATATTTCCCAGAAATTCCCCAGAAGAACTCTGACTCCTATTGACCAGAACTAGGTCATATGTCTATGCTGAGATGCAAAGGAGGCTGGAATAGTAAGTAGTGAAAATAGGAATAAGATTATAATATTAGGCCAAATATTGTGTTTCCTCTGAGCTGGTCACCCTGGTGTTCAATAATGTCAGAGTTCTTTCATCAAATAAGGGATGTCTCCACAGGGAGTTTTGGTGGAGGAAACCCTAGGGGATAATGATGTGGGCAGAGTGAGGTTGTTAAAGGATTTGAATCTGGTGCCAGAGTCTTCGACTGAAATCTAGTTTAACCACTTAGAGACTGTGCAACCCCAAGTAAATGAATAAAACCATGTAATTCAGCTTCCTTAATTAGCATGAAAGTTTGGACCAAGTGCAAGAGGCATTTTATTTTTTTTGGCCACACTGCACAGCATGTGGGATCTCAGCTCTCTAACCAGAGATGGAACCTGTGCCCCCTGCACCACAAGCATGAAGTCTTACCCACTGGACCACCAGGGAATTCCCAAGAACCATTTTCCTAGCAATACTGCTTTCCTGACACCACACCCTGATTTTTTCCCTGACGAATGATAAAGGATTGAGGCCCTAGGATGTGAGTTCTTTTGTGAATTTTAAAACATCTCTTGTTACAGGAAATTTAAACCATATACAGATGTTATCATCATAGCATGGTTAATAGACTCACTTGTACAGGTGAGTACAAGATACCTAGTTTCAATAATGATCAATTTAGGAGAAATCTTGCTATGTCTCTATCAGGGTATCTCAATGGCAGCATTGTTGACATTTTGGTTCAGATACTTTTGGGAGGCTGTCCTGTTCATGTAGGATGTTCTGGAATCCCAGGCTTTGACCTACTAGATGCCAGGAGTAACACTTCTCCACCCAAACTGTGACAAGGACAAATGTCTCCAGATATTGCCAAATGTCCTCTTGGAGGAAAATCACCCCCAGTTAGGAACCGCTGATTTGTACCAGTTTCTCCTTCCATCCAAAATTAAGAGTGTTCTTGGAACGTCCCTGGTGGCCCAGTGGTTAAGAATCCACCTTCCTACCCTGCTGATGTGATTCCATCCCTGGTTGGGAGCTAAGATCCTTCATGCCTGAGGGCGACTAAGCCCGGGGCCAAAACTAGAGAGAAGCCCCCGGGTGCAGGTACTGGAGAAAGCCCACGTGCCGCGGTGGAGGATCCTCCAGGCCTCGGCGAAGACCTAGTGTGCCGCAGCTGAGGCCTGACAAAGCCAAGGAAGTAAATAAAAACAGGAAACACCCCAAGTTCCCAAAACAAAACCAAAAAACCCCAGAGTGTTCCTATATCATCCTTGGTAAACTGAAATGAGGTAAAGGGAAGTGGCAATCACCTTAGGACACATAAAACAAATCAAGATAAACCACCGATGCTCACAGACACAGCTGAGAGTTACGGCAGCTTGATGCTGAAATGCTTGGCAATGCCAGTTGCTTGGGGCGTGTGCTGCCTCTATAACGCTCACTTGTTAAGACAAACACTGCTATTTTCCCTTTTTATCTTTTTCTGTAAAAGGAAAAAATCCTCTTCGGGAAACAGGTAACAGGAAAATAGTGGTGGTGTGAAGTGAACCTTTGAAAAGTGGGGGATGCCTGTAACCTCGTCCAAACCAAAGGCCAGGATAAGTGCTATCTCAGTTTTCTGACACACACCACCCATATTCCTTGGACCCATCCTTTGAATGGTGTCTTGTCATGTGAAGTCACATGACTGAGTTCGTGATAAGCAAGAGCTGGATCTAACTGACCTCTGAATGGTATAGGGACCCATAGCCTAAGTGCCCCGTGAACACTGGGTGAAATTACTTTAATATATTCCCTATTGACTTCGGAAGTTATGTTACCTACAAGGAAGTTTGGGATGTTAGTACCCAGGTCCTGCTTCCCATGAGGCAGGTGCCTGATGAGGAAGGGGAAAGACATGGCTCTCTGGGGACCAGTGGTCTCTCATTTGATCATCATGCCTTCCCCCTGGCATCCCTTCGCAGGGTGAACTCAAGGCTGAGCTGCCAGAATTCTTCTTTTTCTGTGGAACATGGAGAGACAAGAGTTCTGTGTTCTTCTTAATCAGGTGGAGTAGACCCACGGGCTTAGTCTCAACATTCCCAAGAGTAAGGCTGGAAAGGGGAGCCGATTTCCCATCTGGCAACTCCTGAGCTGTATGAGCTCTGGTTGCGAGCTTGGCCTGACTGCTTTGAAACTCTGTAACTCTGAGACATGCACTACGTGAGGGATGTTCTCGGGGCGTTATTTGCCCCTCTGTGACCAGAGCAGAAAAAAGGTCTGGGGTGAGACATCAAAGGCACAGAAACTCTGGGGTGAGTTTTGTTTTGTGAGCATGTGATCATTACAACTCCCCTTTGAAAGTGAAGGGAATGCTACCAGGAAGGCCGTGGTATTTTGCAAAGTGCTCTCACGCTGGTCTGGTCTTTGCCTGAGGCAAGCACTGCGCTTAGACCTGGGATTCAGGGATGGAAAGATGTGGTCTTGGTCCTTGGTGACCTTTGTTCTTTCGGTATTTGCTGAACCTCTGTGATGTACCAGATACTGTGCTAAGAAGGCTAGGATGATCTGCATGCACTGATCCTCCATCCTGTGTGCATTCAGTGAGTGTGATTTTCTGCAGGTGCTTCAGTTAGCGCTGGAGATGGAGTGGTGGTAAGAAATGATCTCTGCTCTAGAAATTTCAGTCTGGTGGGGCAGATGGTCACATAAAATAATTACAGTAAATTCAATGTGTGCGTGCATGCTAAGTGGCTTTAGTTGTGCCTGACTCTTTGTGACCCCGTGGACTGTAGCTCAACCAGGCTCCTCTGTCCATGGGATTCTCCAGGCAAGAATGCTGAAGTGGGTTGCATGCCCTCCTCCAGGGGATCCTCCCGACCCAGGGATCGAACCCACGTCTCTTGCATTTCCCGCATTGGCAGGGTGATTCTTTACCATTAGTGCCACCTGGGACGCCCTACAATTCAATGTGCAAAGTGCTGTATTTCCAAAATGTTCTAGGAGAGGAGGGTCACTGAGCCTAGGGTTCTATGGATTGCAGAGATGGATTTCCTATTTCTGAGAAGGTTCTGAGTTTGCAGAGTTTGAATGGTAGCATTTCAGGTACACAAGGGACTATTATATAATTCACTGCTTAATGTAGGAGTCTTTTGTTTCATATCATTTCAGATCACCCTTCCAAATTACCACCTCCTGGTGACTACATCATGGCTAAAACACACAATGTGACAGAATTTATTTTCCTGGGACTTTTTTCCAATCAGCTGGTACAGAAAGTCTGCTTTGTGATATTTCTGCTCCTGTATGTTGCCATCGTGCTGGGGAATTTCCTCATTGTCCTCACTGTCATGAGCAGCAGAAGCCTCGGCTCCCCCATGTACTTCTTCCTCGGCTACCTGTCCTTTGTGGAGATCTGCTACGCCTCGACGACAGCCCCCAGACTCATCTCAGATCTGCTGGCTGAAAGGAAAGCCATATCTCTGTGGGGCTGCATGTCACAGGTTTTCTTTATCCACTTGTTTGGTGGCACTGAGATTTTCCTGCTCACCGTGATGGCCTATGACCGCTACGTGGCCATCTGCAAGCCCCTCAACTATACCACCATCATGAACCGGCAGGCGTGTGCCTTCCTGGTGGGCGCAGCATGGGTGGGGGGCTTCGTGCATTCCTTGGCCCAAATCCTTCTCGTCTTCCGCTTGCCCTTCTGTGGCCCCAATGTGATCGACCACTATTTCTGTGACGTGCTTCCCTTGCTCAAACTTGCCTGCTCTGACACCTTCCTCATTGGTCTTCTGATCGTTGCCAACGGGGGGACCCTGTCTGTGATCAGCTTCATCGTCCTCTTAGCCTCCTATGTGGTCATCTTGCTCCATGTGAGGATTCGAAGCTCTGAGGGTCGGCGCAAGGCCCTGTCCACCTGTGGGTCCCACATCACTGTGGTCACCTTGTTCTTTGTGCCCTGCATCTTCATCTATCTGAGACCTTCTACCACCCTGTCTGCGGACAAGATGGTGGCCGTGTTCTATACGGTGATCACCCCACTGCTCAACCCCGTCATCTACTCCCTGAGAAATGCTGAAGTGAAGAAGGCCATGGAGAGGCTGTGGGTCAGAGCAATGAAACCAGAAGAGAGGTAGAGGCTGAGCCTTGGTCTTGATCTATGAGTTTAGAATGATGCTAAGACCGGCATTTAAAGGAAATTAAAAGAAATAGAGGAAAATAAAAACAGAGAAATGCTCACAATAGACATTTTAATAAAAATATGTATATTGTTGCATTCAATAAAAATGTAAAAGATTATGTCTAAGTAGATGTAAAGACTGGAAGGAAATCTACTCCATCTTTTCAGTAGTCAAAAAAAAAAAAAAAAAGATGCCTAGTCCAAACTGAAGGGGCAGAATGGGACGAAGTTCACTTCGCAGGACTTGTTAGTTCTAGAATATTCTAACTGGTTTCCATGCTCAACAACTTGTATAATTACTTGTAAAATATTTCCTCTTATGGATATACTGTTACTTAAGCCATTGTTACGGTTAGAAGTTTAGATCATTTCTAATTTTTTAGTCATATAAGTAACACTGAGGGAAAAAATAATACTGAGGTCAGGATCTGTGAATAGAAATATTTTACTATATTTTTTAAAGAAGCTCACTTGCTATTCTGGCCTGGAGAATTCCATGGACGGTATGGACATGGACATGGGGTCGCAAAGAGTTGGACACGATTGAGTGACTTTCACTTTCACTTGCTATAAATAATTTACTATTTTAAAAGTTATTGAAACCTTTAAGGCATAATGTTAAATTGAGGTTTCGAAATGCCGTAGTAACCTTCCTTGTGACAGAATTGAACATGATCACTTAACATTTTCTTAGTGAGAAGTAAGATTTCACATAGTCTCAAAGTATCTTCCCACAACATATTTACTAGTTGAAAAAGTTAGTTGCAAAAGTCTACAGTGGAGAAACCTGGAAGACACCCCATTAAACAATTCCTCATAGTTAGTATCATCAGTATTGAAACTGGAGAGGCACACAGTATTATTACTGTGGTATTCCTACCACAATATGTAACCTGAGTCTAATCATGACAAAACATCATGGAAACCCCAACTAAGGAATATCCTGCAAAGTTACTAGCCTATGTTCTTGTAAAATACAGGACAAAAGAATTGAAGACTTTTTCTAGATTACAGAGAGATGATAACCAAATGTAACCTGATCCCTGACTGGATCCTGTACTAGATGAAGGTCATTAGTGGATAGAAATGCTGTAGGTGAGGTATTTTTAATAATAAATTATCTCATAGTTAATTTCCTGATGTTGACAACTGTAATGTGTTTATGTCTTAGAAAGTCCTTGGATCAAAGAATTGCTCACTAAGATATGTAAAAGTGAATGAACAGTAGCATCAACTTTCTGACATTTCAGAAAAAATTCTGCCTATCTATTTATCAATTGAGAGATTGAATGATAAAATGTGATAATATATTAATATTTGGGATATTTGGATCAAGCTTATAAAGGAATCCTGTGTATTATTTTTTGCAACTTTTTTGTAAGTCAGAAATTATTTTAAAGTTAAAATATTTTGAACATTAAAGACAGCTTGTTGTACAACTTGCATTTTTAGGTTTTTTGGTAAGTGAGGAGGATAGTTTTAATTATTATTTAGCTTTGAGTCTTATTTACAAAGTTTTTAATGTTTAAAGTTTTACATTTCCACATAGTAATATTTATCAGTTTTTTCTTTTGATTTTTTGCATTGTGTCTGTTTAGATTATCCTATAAGATCAACTAAACATATATTTAAAGAAATTAGTTAAAATTTTAATTTAATTTTGTGAAATGATAATATATTCTTAACATTCAAAAAATCAGCAAAATAAAAAGATAGCCAAGTGGAAAGTTTCATTCCATTCTTTTCCTCATTCCCACATCTCCACTAGATGAACAATTTTCTTAGTTTTCTTTTGGGGTTTCTCTAAGCAAATATTAGAATATATATATATTATCATATATAATATATGTAACATATATAATATTTATATTATATATAAATATATATTTATTTTATCATATATAATTATATATTATAATTACATTTATAAATATATAATAAAATATATGATATATACAATATAATATATAAATATTATATAAGATATATTATATACTTAATATATGATATATATCATATTATGGTATATAATTATATTATGATAATATATGATATATAAATATTATATATGATATAATAATATAATAATATATGATATTATATTATATAATGTATTATATTATATATTAATGTACAATATATAATAATTATATAGTATATTAAATAAACATATTATATATATTATAATAATATAAATATATATATTTATATATTTATATATTATTTATATATAATATAATATAATATAATTATAATCTATGTTATAAAATACTATATTATATATTATATATATTATACATTATATATAATATATATTATATTATCTATAAATTCTAGTATTTGTTTAAAAAACCCCAAAAGAAAAAACGAAAACAGAGAAAATTGTTTATTTAGTGGGTATGTATATCTTTTATCTCTGTGTTTTACACACACATACTATGTAAACGAACCTGAAATTTGCTTTATTTGCTTAACAATACGTCTTGGAGATTTTTGTATGTGCAAGGAGAACTTCCTCTTTCTCGTAGTTTTGCCGTGTTCATTGAATGGGTATACTGTCATTACTTGTTCAGTCTTCCACTGATAAAAGTTTGGATTGTTTTGAAGTGTTGTAGTGAATAACTTTGATTTAAATATGTGCAACTATGCTGCGGTGTAGTTCTAGAAATAAAACTGCTTTAGATATTACCAAACTGTCCTTCACCTATTTGTACTCTCACCAACAACTTTGTGTTTCTTGTAAAATGTTTTGCTGAATTTTGGGATTTTTCTAATCCAATTGAAAAAATGGGAAGTCAAGAAAATTTAATTTTCATTTCTCTTATTTTGAATGAAGTTGCGCATCTTTTCGTACAGTTAAAAGACATTTGGGGGGCTCCCTGGCAGTCCTGTGATTAGGACTCCACGCTTTCACTGTGACGAGCCTGGGTTCTGTTCCTGGCTGGGGAACTAGGATCTCACAAGCTGCTTGGTGTGGCTTAAAAAGCTATTTGTATTTTCTGTATAAGCTGTTCCTATAATTTCCCTATCCATATTTGGGTTGTGGCTCTTTTTATTAAGTTCGAAGGACTGTTTAAATGTAAATATTCGTTCTCTCTGGTATGAACTGTAGTGCACACATGTGTGCTAAGTCACTCAGTCGTGTCCGACTTTTTGTGACCCCATGGACTGTAGCCTGCTAGGCTCCTCTGTCCTTGCAACTGTCCAGGCAAGAATACTGGAGTGGGTTACCATCCTCCTCGAGAGGATCTTCCTGACCCAGGGATCGAACCTGCTTCTCCTGCGGCTCCTGCATTGAGGTCAGATTTTTTGCCACTGAGCCACCGGGGAAGCCCTTCACAATGTATACAGAACATCACACTGTATGTCTTAAATATGTACCATTCTTTTCAAGTTTATTTCAATTAAAATGGAAAATTAAACTCAGTATTAACTCATGCTTATTTGCTCAGTTGTGTCTGGCTTTCTGCAACTCCATGGACTGCAGCCCACCAGGCTCCTCCGTCCATGGGATTCTCCAGGCAAGAATACTGGAGTGGGTTGCCTTGCCCTCCTCCAGGGGATCGTCCCAACGCAGGGATGGAGCCCAGGTCTCCCGCATTGCAGGAAGTCTTTTCCAACTGAGCTACCAGTATTAACTCTTTCTAAGCAGATGGTGTGTGCGCGTGTGTGTGCCTGTGCATGCGCATGTATACGCACGGGTCTCTGACTCAAAGGGGTGAGGTTAGGCAGAAAGGAAACTCTCTCTTCCTGCATCTTTGGCCAAAGAAATGCACACCCTGGGCCATTGTTTATATCACTTCCTTTCATTCCATCAGCCTGTGCTATTCCTAGAAGTCCGTCCCAGTTTCTGGATATAAAAAAGCTGTTAAACATACAGTGGTTTTACAACATTTGTTTCTTTTTCAGAGATATAATGGTGAGAAGTTAAGAAATCCTGAGCCTATTACAGTAGCTAATGCTATTTAGTTAAAAAAAAAGTTATGGAGATAAGCATTGATGGAGAAAGGTTTAACATAGGTTCCTTTAAGTAGTGAGAAATCCTAGGGCTTTAAAAACAGAGTTTCTGTTCTTGAAGTATTTAAGATGAGTTACAGGAAGAGGCCACACGCATACACCACTGTTTTATAATTTATTTGGCCAAACATACAAAGCTCCGAGGAAGAGTAGCATGGCTGGGGGCGTATTCTAGTTCTATTTCCTTCTGGCCTCTTTGCTTCATGGTGAGCCACCAGCTGCTGCTGACACATTCTGTGTGGATGGGAGATGCTACACCGAGTCATTTGACACAACGGGGAAATTTATTATTTATATAGGTCTGAGCCATTCTCATCGTCTTTCTGAACCCCAGTGACCTAATCTGTCAGATGGGAATGCTAGTTTCTAATAGAGTGTTACTGTGACTGTATGTGAGATGTTAGAGAACTTGAAAGACACAAATGTACCATGCTGTTACTTAAGACACTACGCCCAGAAGTTAGGGAACTGTAGTCTTTCTGAAGCCCTTGCATGTGAAAACCATGTGCTCACAGTGGTCAAATGCTTAGAACTTTAAGAATGAGTCATAGTGGGACCTCTGTACTAGGAGTTAGGAAAAGAGTTTAACCATGCTATCAATGCACAGGGTGGCTTGGCACAGTGATTGTCCCTCTTTGACTGTTTGGGCACCTATAAAATGAATGAGTTGGGCAAAATGATCCTGAAGGCCCTTCAATGACTAGCATTCTGTGATTCAACTGTCACACGTGGACTGTGTGTGCGAAGTGGTCCTGGTCCTCTTGGTTACAGTCTCCCTGGAACTCACTGACTTCACTGAGCTAGTGAGGGGCGAGGTCAGAGTCGGCCAGCAAAAGCCTCTTGTGGATGTCTGCGGTGGGACAGAAGGATGATGTGATACTGGATTCTCCTCCATCATTTGCTTGAAATGCAGATGGAAACCTCTAGGGGCCAGGACAAGAGGTTGTTAATTATACAGGGGCAAGTAGAAGTCCCAACATTGTAATTGGATTAATTAGAGATAAGTTTCTTAACCTCTGAAAGGAAACAATTGGGAAGTTGACTTTTGCTGTTCTCAGAAATTCCCCAGACAGGGGATGCCAGAAAAGTTCAGGGAATTCAATTCTCTTGTCTCAGTTTTCCACCTCATTCACTTAAACACACACAGTTTCACCGTCCAGCAAATATTTTTCTAAATCTTCATTTTCCTGGGTTTTAGGATAGACTTATCTTGTTCTATTCCTCTATAACTTTCTTCATGAGAAAGTCATTAAGTACTGGAATTGGCACATGCAAATATTGGCATGGGTGGTGCCTTGTGAGTCCATAGAAGAAGGTAAGCATTAAGTGGTGCTTTTTTGGGTGGAACAGACTCTGACTCAGGCGGGGTCTTCACACACATTGCACCATTCATTTTTGCTACTCTAGCTTCCATGTATTTCAATCATGGGCAGTCTTCTTAGATTTGCCCACTCTTTCAGCAGATGGGTCACACTTTAGATATCATCCTATTAAAGTCTCTCCTGCCAACTTCAATGACAGGAGGAGAAAGTGACTCTGTAGCTTGACTTAGAGCAGATATTACAGTCATCCTCACCAGAACCACTTGTAAAATGGTCACTGTGGGGGTGTTAAACTAGTTTTCATCAACTGCTGAGTCATGCAAGAATATCCTTTTGAAAAATTCAAGGGGGCTGGCTAAAACATTTTCATGCCTGAGAGTCTCTGGTGAAAATGAAGGCATTAGCTTCTTTCAAACCTGGGGATAGAACTACACAGAAACCTAAATATTGCTGAGGACCAATCTTGGCCCAAGATTTCCAAGTTTTAAATCAGTGCAAACTAACATACTGTTTATATTTCCTTGTGTCTGCGAAACAAAAATCTCTGTCTACCTGGAGTGACTTGTGCAAGTGAATCAGTTTTCTGACTACGGAAGTTTCAGAAGATAAAGTTAAGAATCAAGGCAATAAGCAATATTCAAGGTAAGCTTATTCACTTAATCTCTATAGGGGCATACTTTGGAATTATTTTCAAAAAGCTTACTTTTTATACTACATACCTTCATTATACTTTTATCTATTTATCTATATATATATCTAGTTTACAAGATACTTGCAATGATACCTTAGTTTTGAAATAGGTGTAGCTGCAGACGCAGAATTCAGGGGTCAAACCTCCAGTATTTATTAACTCTGCTGAGTTCCCTACCCTATGTGAGATGTAACAGTAGAAAACTGTGAAGGTGGAAAACTGAAGTAGGAGCACATTATTGTCCACATCATTACTGTTATTTTTTTTAGAGCTTATGCTTTAGCTTTGCTTTGCCTTTTCTTAGCAACACGACTCTCCTCTCTCTCCACGCTCTCCGTTCAGTGTGGGGGCAGCAGTGGGAGGAGTCAGTGGGTGAGATGGGTAAGGGAGAGAGTATTGGACAGGAAGCTGTGGAGACTGATCCTAGTCCAGGCTCTGCACCAGCCCGCTGTGTGAATCTGGGTCTTCCGTAAGAAGAGGAATCCACAAGCTTCCTTCCAAATCCAACGGTTTATTTTACTCAGTAAGGGACACTAGCGAGGAGAGGCTGGGCATCTTATTCCTCTGGTGATAGAATATCTTTGGAGAAAAAGTAGGAGAAAATGAGTACTGGAAAAGGCAGTTGGATCAATTTTTTTAAAATTATATTTTACTTGTTGGACTTATTGAGGACTTAAGCCTGGAATACAGCTTCTCAGATAGCTCTGAGGGACTGTTCAGACCAATCTTATTTTTCAGAAGTCCCAGGACCTAGAGTTCTATGATGGTAAAATTATAGTAAGAAATCATAGATGAGGATGAGAATGAAGAAGTTTCACAGAAGTTGTTTATTTGGTCTAATCTATCTGAAGCTTCTGTGTTCATCCTTGTTTCGGTTTTCTTAACCATAAACCCTGGAAATGTGCAGTTACTTACTGACTGATAAGAGTACATTATCTTATCTTTCAGTCTCTCTTCTTTAGTTCTCCCAGTTAAAATGTCAGAATTAAAATTAAAATTACCCCACAGGTAAAATGTCACTGCCACTGTCAATAATATACAGTCTGATGACCTCTTTATGCAATTCTTTCTCAAATGTTTTCCAGTTCTATTCAGAAGTTCAATAAATGTCAACTTTTTTTTCTTCCTTCCAATCTAAATACTTTAAAAATTTAACTTTTTAGAGAAAACTTGATTGCACCAAATATACATGTTATTCTGTTAACCTTCAATGACGTTAGACAGAAAAGCAGGACTAATTTTTTTTTTAATTTGAAAACTAAAGTGGTCCTTATAGATCTTCTGAGAGAATCTCTCCCACTGACACCCCCAAACAAAGGCAATTATAGAAACAGGGAGCATTTACATTTAAAGCTAAATTTCACAGAAATAATTTGTGAAATTAATTATTTGTGGAAAAACTTATCCATTTCTAGCACAGCCATTTTTGCCATGGGGGTGAAGCATGCCCGCCTATGATTCCTGTTCTTCACTGAAATGCCCTGAGGATGAAATATTGGTGCATGGCAAGAAGTCAGCTGGGTACACAGAGGAGCCTGATGGGGAGGTAAGGGAAGGGCGCACGAATGAGTATAGTTTTATGATGTCTATTTTATACATAAGGAAACTGGGACTCAGAGAGCTCCAGTCCTTTGCTCTAGGCCACAAAGCTCAGTTTAAACAGAGATCTATATTTTCCAAAATGTAGATGCTTCCACTATCTCTCTTACTCTTGAAGAGTGCCTAATATTGAATGCATAGCAAGAGTGTCATATTGTGGACTTACTACAGCTGCTGCTAGTTTTTCAATTACTCTGCAACCTTTGAAATGAACCAGGTGCCCTAGTACATATAAGAGAGAAAAGGGAAAGGAAATGGAAAGGACAAAGTTGCCAAGCTTCAACCTCTAATCTTGGAGGTCGGTATGGGTAAGGGGAAATGGGAGTCTCTTGGGTTTATCTATCTCTGTCTCTCTCTCATCTCCATCTGTCTGTCTGTCTATCAATCTGTGGTGGAACACAAATAACATAAAATTTACCACTTTAACCATTTTTATGTGCATAAGTGAAGTGAAGTCGCTCAGTCGTGTCCAGCGCAACCTGATGGACTGTAGCCTACCAGGCTCCTCTGCCCATGGAATTTTCCAGGCAAGAGTACTGGAGTGGGTTGCCATTTCCTTCTCCAGGGTATCTTCCCAACTCAGGGATCGAACCTGAGTCTCCCGCATTGCAGGCAGACGCTTTACCATCTGAGCCAGCAGGGAAGCATTTACGTGCACAGTTCAGTGCGTTAAAGAGCATACACACTGTTGTGCAGCTGTCACCGTCATCCATCTCAAGGACGTCTTTCATTGTCACAAACTACTCTGTACATGCACTCACCAAGCACTGACTCCGTGTGCCCCCACCCCCAGCCTCTGGACACCACCATTCTACTTGCTGTCTCTCTGAACTTTACCACCCTACAGACATCATACAAGTGGTCTCATACAGTGCTTTTCTCTCTGGAGCTGAATTAGCATGTCACTTAGCATATTCAGTCCTGTGTTATTCCATAGCCCACTATTCCATAAGCTAGTTCTAAGATGCTTAAGTCAGATCCCGAGGCTGCTGTGGAGTCTATGCAAAGAAAGATGGGTGTCAGGCCTGCCTTCTGAAGTGGGGAACATGGAGTCCCCATCAGACTCTGAACTAATGGGGTGATACGGCAGAATGAAAGCATAAATCAATTATACTCTGATACACATTTCTCTAACGGTGATACTGAGCATCTTTTCATGTGACTCTTGGCCATCTGTATGTCTTCTTTGAAGAAATAGCTATTCAGGTCTTTTGCCAGTTTTTTGTTTTTTTTTTTTTGATGTTGAGCTGACTGAATTGTTTGTGTATTTTGGAGATTAACCCTTCATCTGTTGCTTCATTTGCAAATATTTCCTCCCATTCTAAGGATTGTTTTTGTCTTGTTTATGGTTCCCTTTGCTGAATAAAAGCCTGGATTCCCTGGTAGCACAGACGGTCAAGAATCTGCCTGCAATGCAGGACACCAGGAAGATCCCCTGGAGAAGGAAGTGGCAACCCACTCCAGTATTCTTGCCTGGGAAATCCCATGGACAGGGGAGCCTGGCAGGCTATAGTCTGTGGGGTTGCAAAGAGTTGGACATGATAGACTAACACTTTCACTTTGCTGTACAAAAGCTTTTAAGTTTAATTAGGTTCTATTTGTTTATTTTTGCTTTCATAGAAACTAACACAACATTGCAAAGCAGTTAAACTCCAATAAAAATTATATCTGATATTCTTATCAATTATCCTCTTATACAATTACTATTTAAAACTTGTGAGTTCTTTCAATCCCGAAAACAGCACCATGGAAAAGGTATTGTCATTTCTGTTTTCCAGATGAAATTTATCGGCATGGAAGAAAATCATAGACTTGTTTAATATCACATATCTACTAAATAGCTGTGCTGGAATTGGAAACTCATCTCCTGACTCCAAACCTTGTGTTTCTGTCACCGGGTCAACACACAGAAGCTGACCTAGACTGCAGGCTGGTTGTGAAGTGTGTGAATATGGTCTTAGGATGCCTTTAGGTTTGCTGGCAGAGCTTGTTTACCTTGAGGGAACGTCGGCTTCAGAAATGTGATTATGGATTTTCTGTCTGATCACCCTTTGTCAGTTTGCAGAGCCCTCGAAAGACTTAATCACATTTCCTCTGCTCCATAGCCACTTCCAAGGATAGCGGATGAAGCAGGGTGACTCTCTTTCCTTTCCGCCTCTCTCCTATGCCTTTTAGGGAGTCAGGCTGCAATTCAATAACTGTGGGGTAACTGAGGTTGAGAACATAAAATAGCCACTACAAAAGTTGGTTCCATATTACCGTATGTGGTAGCACTAACTGAAACTCTTATTATGGATCCAAATATAAGGTGCACACTTCAGGAATAGAATATGTAGTAGCAGCAGCTACATTTTGAAAGATGTAGACCTCAGTTTAAAGATGAACTGTGTGTCACTGAATTTCTCTGAGCTTCAATTTTTATGTATGAAATATTCTCATTTCCGCCGTGAAGATTCATTAGTTAATGAAGTGACTGAATCAGAGAAAACACTTCAAAGAAGTATTATTACAAGCTTAGCTCCTACTTTGAGAAAAATATCAAGCTTTGATGACCATTGCCTTTCCCATTTGTCTCAAGGAGAGCATGTTTTGGAGAAGCTCAAGGCAGAGGGGATTAAGAGGAAGCAGAAGGACAGTTTTGCTCTGAAAAGGATGCTCCTATTGAAGAGACGTCTTGGTTTCTGTGATTTCAGGTGTCAGCTCCTGAGCTTTAGAACATGGCTGCTACGAGCAATGTGACTGAAATCGTTTTCTTGGGATTCTCTCAGAACCGGGATGCCAGAAGGCCATTTCTGTGCTGTTTCTCCTCTCATATGTGGCCATCCTCCTGGGTAATGGTCTCACTGTGGTGACCATCATGGCCGGCAAAGGGCTCACGTCCCCCATGAATTTATTCCTCAGCTACTTGTCCTTTGTGGAGATCTGCTACTGTTCTGTCACAGCCCCCACACTCATCCTGGACTCTTTTATGGGGAGGAGAGTCATTTCCCTCAAGGGCTGCGTCACACAGATATTTTCCCTCCATTTGTTTGGTGGCACCGAGATCCTTCTCCTGACGGTGATGGCCGACGACCGCTACGAGGCCATCTGCACGCGTCTGCACTACCCGGTCGTCATGAACCGGAGGGTGTGCGGCCTCCTGCCGGGGGCGGCGTGGGCTGCGGGCTGCTGCATTCGGTCGGGCAAACCGTCCTCATTTCCCAGCTGCCCTTGTGTGGCCCCAAGGTCCGTGACCACTACTTCTGCGATGTCCACCCGCTGCTGAAGCTGGCCTGCTCAGACGCCGTCCCCGTCGGCGCGCCAGTCGTCGCCAATGGCGGCTCCATCTCCGAGGTCAGCTTCACGGGGCTGCTTGCGTCCTACGTGGTCATCCTGCGCTGCCCGAGGACCCAGACCCCAGAAGGCCGGCGCGGGGCCCTCTCCACCTGCGCCTCGCACCTTGCGGTCGTGGCCCTGTTCTTCGTTCCCTGCTCCTTTGTCTACATGAGGCCCTGTATCACCCTCCCTGTCGACAAAATAATCGCTGTGTTTTACACGGAGGTCACACCTCTCTTAAACCCTGTCATTTACTCATTCAGGAATGCTGAAGTGAAAAACGCCCTGAGGAGACTGATGCGGAGGAAAGGGCGTGGGGAAGAGAAATAGATGATTCCATCAGGGAAAAGTGGGGAGCAAGGCATACGAATTTGGGGTACCGAGATTTCACTGTCTACATTTAACTGACCGGGAGGTCTTGGCCCAGCCACCATCTTTTTTTTAAAAGCATATAATTTCTTTCTTTCTTTTTCCTTCCTTCCTTTCTTTTCTATTCTTCAAATTCTTCTCCTATTTAGGTTATTACAGATTATGAAACTAAATTCCTGTGCTGTACAGTAGGTCCTTGTTGGTTATCTGTTTCAAATACAGCAGTGTTTACATGTCTATCCCAAACTCCCAGTCTATCCCTTCCCCAACCCATTCTTCCCCACTGGTAACCATAAATTCATTCTCCAAGTCTGTGAGTCTGTTTTTCAATTAAGTTTATTTGTATCATTTTTTAAAAAAAATATTCTGCATGTAAGTGATATCATATGATATTTGTGTTTTTCTGTCTGACTTACTTCACTTAGTCTTCAGGTCCATCCATGTTGCAGCAGATGGCATTATTTCACTCTTTTTAATGACTGAGTAATATTCCATTGTGTATATGTACCACATTTTCTGACCCATTCACCTGTTGATAGACATTTAGCTTACTTTTATGTCTTATCTATTGTAAACAGTGATGCTCTGAACATTGGGGTGCATGAATACTTTTGAGCCAAATTTTTCTCTGGATATATGCCCAAGTTTTGGTTTCTTCATCTTTAAGGGACTGGTCAGGATTGAAGGGGTCTCTAGGATGAAGTCTAGGAAGGGTCTTCTGGTGCTGCACTTCCACATTTGACAATGCTCTTGAGGCAGATTGGCTGATTTGGAGAGAATGAACTCTCTAGAAAACCAGGGTCTCTCTGGGAATAATGAAGAGGTTAGGTGGAAAAGGAGAAGAAGCTGCTTCAGGGAGGTGAAAGTTTAGGAGAGGAATAGTGGCCGTTCCAATGCTTAGACATTTTATTGTTCTGACATACCAAAGATTTGCCCAGTGGGTTCTAGGCAGGCCAGATTGATCCAGGAGGTTTTAGTCCTCAGAATAAAAGGTGTTTTAGCTTTCGACAGAGATTCATATAAGCTCATGCTATTAAATGGAACCACAAGGAGATTTTAAGAGATCTGGAAGCACTAGGTGATGATACCTACTTAGGCACAGATATTTTCCACGTACCGTTCACATTTCGATGTCTAAAATTCTCTTCTGTTCACATCTGTCTGTCCTTTTCTCTTCCTCTTGTTTTCCCTCCTTATACCTTCATTTGTTTGGACCATTAGTTTTCTCTCTCTTCAGCCTCTTGGATTCTCATGTTTCTCAGCCCTTTGAAAAAAGCACCCCGATAACCCACTCTCTTGCACAACCATGTTGCCTTGTCGCTCTCCATCCATGAGCACCCCTGCTCCTCTCTATGCCTCACTCGAGCTGCCTGTTGACTACGGTATGAAGTTAACTGCCCTTGGGTCCTCGCTGCTTGTCAATCATGTTTCAATCATATTTTTTGAGTCCTAATATCTATAACTCCCTCCCCACATTAGAAGAACATACCCCTCAAACTCTAGCCCCGGCACTGACCCTCACTCACAGCAGATGATTTCTTCCCAGAAATCACCTGACAGCACTTCTCTGATTTCAGTGTTTCTCTCCTCAAGACTTCCATGACTCGCAGTTGCCTTCTGAATCAACCACAAACTCCTCCTTGACATGTGACACCCTTAAGGTATGGCCTACTCTTAATGTTCTTTTTTTTTTTTTTTTTAAGCTGCATTCTGGTAAAGCTCACTGGCTTCTGAAGATCCCCGGTGCCTTCCCTCTAAAATATTTTCCCATCTCTACCTTTTAACACCTTACCTACTTTACAGTGCCCCTCAGAAATGCTGCTACCTTTAGGGAGCTTCCAAAATTATCCAAATGGAATATGCCTTTTTCCTTCTTTGAACTCCCATAATGCTCAGCTGGAATCTTTTAAGACCTTTAATAACTATATTTCAGTGTTCTTTTCCCCCTGTTAGAATATAACTCCTTTGAGAATATGGCCTGAATCCTATTTATTTGCATCTTGCTCTAAGTGACATAGTGTAAAACTCAGTAAATATTTTGTTGATTATGTTTCTGGAATTCCATAGTGCTTCAGCTTGTAAGTGAACAGTGGTTGTTATCTCTCTATCATTTTGGCTCATCTCAATTATCTAAATAATATACCGGCATCACACAACTTAAGACAGACTAGTAATTACACCTTGTATTGTTTCTGAGGATAATGTTATATACAAAGAATAAATATGTATATGGGTGTATATTTTACAATTATCCAAGTGATTTCATATATTTTATCTCATTTGATCCTATTATTAATAAGAAAACACTTTGGTGAGATGAATATGTATCCTTTGTTTTACAGGTGAAGACACTGAATTTTTGGGAGGTCAGTGTTTCGATTAAGGTCACAGAGTTAGTAACCCAAAAAAGCTGGGTTCAAACTCAGGTTTGCCTGATTTCTAAGCCCTTGTTCTCTCTGTACATGCCTCTGCTTCTCTTTAAGGATCACCAAAACATAAATACATCTACATTTCTGAATTCTGATCTGAGAGACCTGATAATTTCTTTACTGTATCTCTTTCCAGACACTTCAGGGTAAAAATAAATGTTTTAAAAAATTTGCTGCTTGACTCCCTTCATGTTTCTGGGTCCACAGAAAAACTGCACTGCAGATCTGGAAGTATAGGGCATGAAAACAGAAAGATATGATATTTCTCTCAGCTCAGGCTCTTCTTATGGAGGTGAAACCTGGGCATTGAGCCATGAGAGTTACCTAACACATGGAAACAAAACTCAGTGTGTTGGCCAAGAAGAGAGTTTTTTCTAGGGACGTACTGAATATGAATACTGAAAATGGCACAAATCTTGAGAATATCATATAGATCAGATAACAGAAAATATGAATCAAATGACTACTATGAATTGAGCATCCACCTATAAGTTTCCTAAAATTAGATCTCAGGGGATAAAGGTCACTTTGCTGTTGAGAAAACTTCAGTTCAAAGACTCTTCCAAAACCCTTGATGTTTTTTCTCTACCAGTTGTGTGTGAACTATGATTTAGAATCCAGAATTCTTCAGGTACATCATGGGCTGATGGTGGAGCAGAGCAGGAGAGGATAGGATGCAGTCTAACAAGCATGTGAGGACTTTTAATCAGAGGACCTTCAATCAGAGCAGTGAATTATCTCTTAAAAATCCATTTTATGTAACATTTATGTTGATAAAAATCAAATACTTTTATCAACATATATATTATTGATTTACATTGATAAAAATATTCAAATTCTTAAAAAAGTTTAAAGTCATCCTAATATAATATGCTCACACTTATTTCTTGATTGGTTATGGCCAGGTTCTGTAGTTTGGTTATAGAGTGGCAGGCTTTAGGAAATTACCTACCTGCTGAGCAGTTCAGTTCAGTCACTCAGTTATGTCCGACTCTTTGTGACCCCATGAACCGCAGCATGCCAGGCCTCCCTGTCTAACACCAATTCCCGGAGCCTACCCAAACTCAAGTTCATTGAGTCAGTGATGCCATCCAACCATCTCATCCTCTGTCGTCCCCTTCTCCTCCTGCCCTCAATCTTTCCCAGCATCAGGGTCTTTTCCAATGAGTCAGTTCCTCACATCAGGTGGCCACAGTGTTGGAGTTTCAGCTTCAACATCAGTCCTTCCAATGAACACCCAGGACTGATCTCCTTTAAGATGGACTGGTTGGATCTCCTTGCAGTCCAAGGGACTCTCAAGAGTCTTCTCCAACACCACAGTTCAAAAGCATCAATTCTTTGGTGCTCAGCTTTCTTTAATAGCTATGAAAAGAAGAGAAGCGAAAAGCAAAGGAGAAAAGGAAAGATATACCCATTTGAATGCAGAGTCCCAAAGAATAGCAAGGAGAGATAAGAAAGCCCTTTCTCAGTGATCAATGCAAAGAAATAGAGGAAAACAACAGAATGGGAAAGACTAGAGATCTCTTCAAGAAAATTAGAGATACCAAGGGAACATTTCGTGCAAAGGTGGGCTCAGTAAAGGACAGAAATGGTATGGACCTGACAGAAACAGAAGATATTAAGAAAAGGTGGCAAGAATACACAGAAGAACTGCTCAAAAAAGATCTTCATGACCCAGTTAATTACGATGGTGTGATCACTCACCTAGAGCCAGACATCCTGGAATGTGAAGTCAAATGGACCTTAGGAAGCATCACTACAAACAAAGCTAGTAGAGGTGATGGAATTGCAGTTGAGCTATTTCAAATCCTAAAAGATGATGCTGTGAAAGTGCTGCACTCAATATGCTGAGCAGGGAAAACATCTAAAGTTCAAGTCCAGAGAGTCAGGGCAAGACCTTCCTCAATGAAAGTGAAGGCATGCCTCAGAATATGAAGCATGTCCAAACAGGGTGAACTCTCCTGAACATGCAGTGTTGACTCAGCTTGCTCAACCCTTTCGGGATGATATCACTATTGTGTCTTTCTATTGTAAAAGCAGACTGTATCATGAGACTCATAGCATTCAGAGTCTTTTTCATAATTAAAAAAATGTGAGGCTTGTATGGACCTAGAAGTATTGTACTTTATGTGAGTGGTTAATGTCAAGGGAATTGGGTGAAACGTTGTTGTTGTTCAGTCGCTAAGTTGCATTCCAGCTCTTGGTGATCTCATGGACTACAGCATGCCAGGCTTCCCTGTTATTCACTATCTCCAGGAGTTTGCCAGAATTCATGCCCATTGAATCAGTGATGCTGTCTAACCATGTCAACCTCTGTCACTCCCTTCTCCTTTTGCCATTACTCTTTCCCAGCATCAGGGTCTTTTCCAATGAGTTGGCTCTTCACATCAAGTGGCCAAAGGATTGGAGCTTCTGCTTCAGCACCAGTTCTTCCAATGAATAGGTTGATTTCCTTAAGGATTGATTGGTTTGATCTCCTTGCAGTCCATGGAACTCTCAAGAGGCTTCTCCAGAACTACAGTTCGATAACATCAGTTCTTCAGTGCTCAGACTTCTTTGTAGTCCAACTTTTGCATCTGTACATGACTACTGGGAAAACCATAACTTTGACTATATGGACCTTTGTCAGCAAAGTGATGTCTCTGCTTTTTAACACACTGTCTAGGTTTATCATAGCTTATTCTTTGTAAATTATTTTGAGAATTCTAGGTGTTTAGGCTTTTATCAGTTGAGAAACCATCTCCAGAGACATCTCCATTGTTCTCTTGCTTCTTAGCCTTGCTTGACATTCACATCCAGTCACAGTTCTGGGAAGCAGAGACCGAAAACAGAGATGTGGCTTCTTTAGGAAAAGTCTGAAAAGCCAGATGCTGCAACAGAATTAACCACATTGTATATCTTCTGGAAATGGTGATTTTCTTGTGTGTGAAAACCTACTCTGGGGAATCATAAACAGTGTTACAGCTGACATAGTCATAGTCATGTATGACATAGTTGTAGTCATATGCAGGATATCACATAATGTAGGCATTGGGGGAGGTGTCATTACCCCCCAATTTACATGGATTTGGCTAATACTCAGATAATTTTGGCTAAAATTGCAGAGTAGCTAGGTAGGGATTGGGTTTCACACCTATGTAATTTGGGAAAGCTCTTTGACATAAAGCCTGAGTACTTTTTCAAAAGGCTGCTTCTGTGCTGGACTCGGGTAGATGAGTTTGCCCACAAGCCTTTAAAGAGCCATTTCTCAGTTTGCTATGGCACTTTGAATCTTGTGGACATGAGCCCTGTTGGTTTTAAAAGCCAGATGTGTTGGAAGCTTATTATCTCTTGGGTATAGGTCTTAAAAGTTGGGGTGCTTGAAGTGTGATACAAAGCCTTTACTCCTCAAGGAGAAGTTCTGGCTTGTGAGTCCCCTCCTGATTGGGTGTGTGTTCTGGGGTTGGGGTTCATGTAGAGGTTGTTGTGTCTGAGCCTTGGAGGTACTAATATCTTCAACTATCATTGTGAATTTTATATTGATTTCTTTAAATCCGACAAAGAAAAAAAATTCAGATGGAAAAATGGCATTCAGATGTTAAGTCACTTGTTAAAAGTTATGTATCTACCAGGTGGCAAAGTTAACCTTTAAACAAGGCTAATTGACCCTTTAGCCCTTGATTTTAGGCATCATAGTGTACTGTCTGTTGTCTGTCTTACCCTATTCACAGGGTGGAAATACTTTTCAACATGCTTTGTTAACATAAGGTAGTAGTCAAGTTGCTAGATTAGTTCGACCTTGTCCCCGCTGCTTAAGAAAAACAAAACAAAACCAGACAAGTTCAGACTTAATATATGCTTTTCCCCTAAATTGATAACACAATACTGCACTCTATATGTAGCTGTTGTTCAGTTGCTCAATAGTGTCTGATTCTTTGAGACACCATAGACTGCAGCATGCCAGGCTTCCCTGTCCTTTACCATCTCCTGGAGCTTGCTCAAACTCATGTCCATTGAGTCGGTGATGCCATCCAAACATCTTGTCCTCTGTCGTCCCCTTCTATTCTTGCCTTCAATCTTTCCCAGCATCGGGTTCTTTTCTAATGAGTCAGCTCTTCGTATCAGGTGGCCAAAGTTTCGGAGCTTCAGCTTTAGCATCAGTCCTTCCAATGAATATTCAGGATTGATTTTCTTTAGCATTGACTTGTTTTATCTCCTTGCTGTCCAAGGGACTCTCAAAAATCTCCAACACCACAATTCAAAAGCATCAATTCTTTGGCGTTCAACCTTCTTTATGATCTAACTCTTGTATCTATACATGACTACTGGAAAAACCATAACTTTAACTATATGGACCTTTGTTGACAAAGTAATGTCTCTGGGCATGTACCTGATACCACATGTTTTTAACATTTGTTTCATGGTGTTATTTTCAGGTAAAAAAGTCCCCATTATCTAAAACCCTACACATCAGATTTTCTGTTATTTCTCAAGAATTTTAGCACATCTGAATGTTTTCATCTACTCTGCACAGGACAGAATCCCACAATGCAGAAAACACTAGATTTTGGAAGCACTTCCAATGAAGCCACAGTGGATGGTAAAATATTTTCTTACATGGACTTTCCCCCCCCACTTAAATAATATCTGTAGAAAATGAAGAGAGAATGGAAACCCAGCAGCAAACCTGAGGCTAGTTCTGGAGGCTTCCTGTTATGCAGATAGCAGGGGCCCAGGTGCAAAAGGAGTGTGAAGGTCCGGGATTTTGGATGCCAGAGCCCAGGTGCAGCTCTTAGTGTTTGCAGCTCCAGTTGTTACATAACCTGAGTAGCCCCTGCCCCATCTGGCTAAGGCAGAGGGATGACGGCAGTGCGAGGAGGCGCTGCACTTTGTAAATAGAAGGTGCAACAGGAAGTGTTCTCTCAATGCTAGTTTTAGGCCGACTGCTTTGTTAACACAGGCAGAATCACCTGGGCAGCCTTCTGAGGAAAGGGTCGCGGGTTTGTATGCTCAGGCCACCCCAGACGGCTGTCCTCCCATACATCCCCTGCTGGACCAGTGCCTGCTTCATCTGCACCCTATTCACAGAACTGACCTTCCTACAAACTTGCCCCAGGCCTAGCTGATGATTGTTCCCAATAGTTCATCAAAAGGGCGGTAAGGGGCGTGCCCCTCTGCTGGTTTCCCGGGTAACTGATGAGCCGACCTGATGTCATTTTCTCCTGTAACTGGTCACCTAGCCCCAGAGCGAAGCCTGCCGCCATGTCCTGTTGTGTCTGCTGCACATAGTGATGAGCTGCTTCAGGACCTTGCTTCAGGTAAGTTCTCCTTACCTGTTAAACCACTAATGTTTCTGTTGCTGACTCTGGACTTTTTCTTCAGTCTTTATGCTGGTCAAGTAAAGGCCTGGTAGGCCTGCGGGGTAGAGGCCTGGTGGGTCTGTGGGGTAGATGTATTATAGGCCTGTGGGGCAAAATCTTTTAGGCCTGTGGTATGCAGCCCAACAGGGCCAGAGACACAGACCTATTAAATATGCTCCTCCCTTTATGTCAATTACAAGAAAATGCAGTTATGCCATTTGCCTGTTGCCATGCCCTAATTCATTTGACCAGTCCTTCGACTTCTTAGAGTTAAGGCCTTGGTGTGATCTGTTAACCTGGTTCAGTGCCTTAATAATGATATGGCCCCTGCAGGTCTGAGTTAAAGCTCCTTAATCCTTGCAGTTTGCACTGTGTGCGTGCATGCTGTCACTTCAGTGGTGTCTGACTCTTTGCGACCCTACAGACTGTAGCCCACCAGGCTCCTCTGTCCATGGGATTCTCCAGGCAAGAGTACTGGAGTGGGTTGCTATGTCCTACTCCCGGGGATATTCCCAACCCAGCGAAGTTTGCATTAGAAGCCAGTATTTTTCCATGATCTAAGACAAACTCATGTCAGCTGCAAGAATGAAAACCAGGAATGGCCCTAAAACATAGCCTCCAGGTGGAGAGCACTCACTGACTTCTGGTCACTAATAGGAATTATTACAATGGCTTTAGCCCTATAGAAATATTGCTGTGAACTCAAGGTCATTTGGCAAGTCCACAAGAACCACAGAATATTAGAGCCATGCTCAGGCCCTTTATGACAGACGAGGAAGATCACAGAGGGGCAGTGACTTGCCCAAGGTCACCAAACATAAATGGGGGCAAAGCTGGTCTGAGGGCCCTTGGAACATGCCAGGTCCTTCCCAGGGCTTCGCTGCACAGGTGAGCAAGTTATGCCCTTTGCAACCTGGGGCCATATTCAGAAGCCCTGGCTCTCCCTTCCTCCGGGTGAAGTCTTTTGACCACTTGCTCAAGTGACCTGGGTTTTACCTTATGTAAGAGAAGGGATTATAAATAGGACTTGGCTCACTCCTGTTTTATGGAAAGTCTTCTCTGAACCCCAGATTGGGTTACATATCCCTCACTTCTGGGTTTCAATTGCATTCTGAATTGTAAACAGCATTACTGAAAGGACTAGTGATTCCTTGAGGTCAGGGTCTAGTCTTATTTACTTTATATCTATCAAGGCTATGGCTTTTCCAGTGGTCATGTATGGATGTGAGAGTTGAACGGTGAAGAAAACTGAGTTCTGAAAAATTGATGCTTTTGAACTATGGTGTTGGAGAAGACTCTTGAGAATCCCTTGGACTGCAAGGGGATCCAGCCAGTCCATCCTAAAGGAGATCAGTCCTGGGTGTTCACTAGAAGGACTGATGCTGAAGCTGAAACTCCAGTACTTTGGCCACCTCATGTGAAGAGCTGACTCACTGGAAAAGACCCGGATGCTGGGAGGGATTGGGGGTAGGAGGAGAAGGGGATGGCAGAGGATGAGATGGTTGGATGGCATCACTGACCCGATGGACATGGGTTTGAGTAAACCCTGGGTGTTGGTGATGGACAGGGAGGCCTGGCGTGCTGCGATTCATGGGGTCGCAAAGAGTCGGACACGACTGAGCGACTGAACTGAAGTGATTGATGGTTTTGCCCTTAGCAAATATCAGGTACCGCATAGAAGCTCCTTGTCTTGTTCTCAGTAATTCAACTCAATAAGCCCCATTTGGGGCCTAATGTTTGCTTGTTACCATCCCATTTCATGAAGCTGTGGGAAGACTTGTTATTCATTAACTATGATGACTGCTTCTTGGTAGTAAGAATAAGTCTAGATATGGAGTCTAGATATGGAGGCTTCATCCTGAGACACCTCATGAAGAAAACCAAAAAACAGTAACTTACGTTTATTGACTGCCAATACCTTTCTAACTAAGGGGTGAATAGTAGTATTATCCCAATGTTACTGTGAAAAAAACAGGATGCCAAGAGATTTATCTATGTTGCACACAGCTGATGTTGAGCTGCAGACCTTGACTGTGTGATTCTAGAACTTGTGTTTCTAACTAATGTGCTTTGGTGCCTGCAGTGTATTAAAGAGCAAGGTCTCTGCAAGATCATATTTCCCAGACAACTTAGGTTCAATTTTTTAAACACCAAAGCATCTAATTGTAGCCTAACATCTATTATGTACTTCATATCCAAGATAAAGGTCACCCATCAGAACCCTCTGGGCTATTGAAGTATTGCAGGGACAAAGTTCCCCTTCACTGGATAACTCCAGACTTCTGTGATTTTTGAATGTAGCAATTTTATTATTGCTATCATTATTACCTTTTAAAATTGCAAAGTAATACATGCTCATTGCATTAAGTTTAAAAAGATACAAAAATAATGTATTCAAATCAAGTCCTCATGGTCACATGGAAGGGATTGTTGATGAGGGAATTCTGATAGGCTGTTCTGGATGACCTCTAGGGTTTATCCTATTACAGTGTTTCCACGTTGATTCAGTTCCCTGAAACACCTAACATCTCATCATCAGAGCTGTCAGAGCTGTTTGGTCTTGTCTGTTTCCTCCATCTAATTACATTATCACTTTCCCTACAAGCTACCATGGACTACCACTTGCTCTACAAGCTTTCTCTACAAGCTTCAAGTCCTCCATGACCTGATTGTCTAAATTTCCCAGTATTGTCCTATTCAGGCCTCCAAGACCCAATTGTTTTAGGAAAGCATCTTTTGTTCTGAACCATATATACAATGTTTACTTGGTCGTCTTTACTCAGTGTTATCTAGAAACCACTGACATCAGATTAATCTGAGATCTGAGATGTACTTGTTGAAAATGGAGATTAAAGGAATTTCATCCAAGACCTATTAAATAAGAAAGTCTAAGACTGAAGTCAGAAATCAACATTTTTCTCCAACCAAAACATGCTTTGTTTTGTATTAGCAAATTGTCAACCATATTCAAAAGTAGAGATAATAATATAAAAGCCACATGTAGTCATTACTCAGTTTCAACAATTATTAACCCGTGGTCTATCTTGTTTCATCTATAAGTTGAAGTAAATTCCAGATACAATATCATTTAAATGTTTCCAGATCTGTCTACACAACATAACCACAATACAATTATCATATCTAAAAGTTAAATAATAATCATCAATGTCATTACATTTCTAGGGCAGATTTTCCTTGTCTCAAATATTTCTTAACTGTGTAGTGTTCTAGATGCCAAATCATGTCATTGGTTATATTTCTTTCTTTTCTGTGATATATGGGATATTGGGAGAAAATCCAGTAGCCATCTCTGACAACCTTACAAAACCTCATGTATGCATTTTGTCTACTTCCCCCTGACTTCATCTTCATTTTACAGGCTTCCCTGTCCTTCACTATCTCCCAGAGTTTGCTCAAACTCACGTCCATGAGTTGGTGATGTCATCCAACCATCTCATCCTCTATTGTCCCCTTCTCCTCCTGCCTTCAATCTTTCCCAGCATCAGGCTCTTTTTTAATGAGTCGGTTCTTTCCATCAGGTGGAGTTTCAGCTTCAGCATCATTGCTTCCAATGAATATTGGAAGACTGATTTCCTTTAGGATTGACTGCTTTCATCTCCTTGCATTCCAAGGGACTCTCAATAGTCTTCTCCAGAAACACAGGTCAAAATCATCAGTTCTTTGGCACTCAGCCTTCTTTGTAGTCCAACTCTCGCATCCGTACATGGCTACTGAAAAAAACATAGCTTTGACTAGATGGACCTTTATTGGCAAAGTAGTGTCTCTGCTTTTTAAATACACTGTCTAGGTTTGTCATAGCTTTTCTTTCAAGGAGCAAGCAGCTTTTAATTTCATGGCAGCAGTCACCATCTTCAGTGAATTTGGAGCCCCCCAAAATAAAGCCTGTCACTATTTCCATTGTTTCCCCATCTATTTTTATGAAGTGATGGGACTGGATGCCATGATTTCAGTGTTTTGAATGTTGAATTTTAAGTCAACTTTTTCACTCTCCTCCTTCACCTTCCTCAGGAGGCCCTTTAGTTCTTCTTCACTTTCTGCCATAAGGGTGGTGTCATCTGCATATCTGAGGTTATTGATATTTCTCCCTGCAATCTCGATTCCAGCTTGTGCTTTCTCCAGCCCTCCATTTTGCATGATATACTCTGCATATAAGTTAAATAAGCTAGGTGACAATATACAGCCTTGATGTACTCGTTTCCCAACTTGGAACTAGTTCATTGTTCCATGTCCGGTTCTAACTGTTGCATACATACAGGTTTCTCAGGAGGCAGGTAATGGTCTGGTGTTCCCATCTCTTGAAGGATTTTCCACAATTCATTGTGATCCACACAGTCAAAGGCTTTAGCGTAGTCAATGAAGAAGAAATAGGTGTTTTTCTGAAATTCTGTTGTTTTTTCTATGAACCAGCGGCTGTTGGCAATTTGATCTTTGGTTCCTTTCCCTTTTCTAAATCCAACTTGAACATCTGGAAGTTCTTGGTTCACATACTGTTGAAGCCTGGCTTGGGGAATTTTGAGCATTACTTTGCTAGCATGTGAAATGAGTGCAGTTGTGCTTTAGTGAGGGATCACACCATCATGGCTATCTGGGTCTTTAATATCTTTTTTGTGTAGTTCTTCTGTGTATTCTTGCCACCTCTTCTTACTATCTTCTGCTTCTGTTAGGTCCATACCATTTCTGTCCTTTATTGTGCTCATTTTTGCATGAAGTGCTCCCTTGGTATCCTAAATTTTCTTGAAGATATCTCTAGTCTTTCCCATTCTATTGCTCTTCTGTATTTCATTGCATTGGCCACTTAGGAAGGTTTTCTTACCTCTCCTTGCTATTCTTTGGAACTCTGCATTCAGGTGAATGTATTTTTTCTTTTCACCTTTGCCTTTTGCATCTCTTCTTTTCTCAGCTATTTGTAAGGCCTCCTCAGACAACCATTTTGCCTTCTTGCATTTCTTTTTTTTTTGGGATGATTTTGATCACTGCCTCCTGGATAGTGTTACGAACCTTCTTCCATAGTTCTTCAGCCACTCTGTCTATCAGGTCTAATACCTTGAATCTATTTGTCACTTCCACTTTTTAATCATAAGAGATTTGATTTGGTCATACATGAATGGTCTAGTGGTTTCCATACTTTCTTCAATTTAAGTCTGAATTTTGCAATAAAGAATTCATGATCTGAGCCACAGTCAGCTCCTGGTCTTGTTTTTGTTGACTGTATAGAGCTTCTCCATCTTTGGCTAAAGTATATCTTTATCTTTGGCTAAAGAATCTGATTTCAGTATTGACGATCTGGTGATGTCCATGTGTCTCTTGTGTTGTTGGTAGAGGTGTTTGCTATGACTGGTGCATTCTCTTGGCAGAACTCTGATAACACAGTTTTGTGTCATCAGAAAAAATTGATAACAGGAAACTGTGCCCTGTATGTAGTAGTGGCTTAATAAATACAGTTGAGTGAATGAGTTTGGGATGATTCAGTATGGAAATCCAAAGTCAGAATAAAAAAGTGGTTTCCGTGGACAGAAGAGCTTGGTGGGCTGCAGTCCACTGGGTCACAACGAGTCGGACACAGCGAAGCGCAGCGTGGTGGCGGCGGCCTCTGAAGTTTGTCTGAGCCACTTAGTTAATGCGACAAGGGAGGTGTGTCTGTCTCTGAGGCCCTCTCCTCTGATTGGGTTGTAATGCCTTTGGGGTCTCACTGGCAGACCTCAAGGTGCTCTTGCCAACCATGAGTGTGTGTGCTGACCCTTCAGCAGCAGAGGTGTCCAAGCTCTGCAGTGCCTTTGCCTGTGGCAAGTCTGGGTGAGACTTCCTGGACACTCTGAGCTTAAAAGTTTCCTGGGACCCCGCACTTCTCCAGCCAGAGTCCTTTACTGTCACTGCTCAACTCGGAGGGTGGAGCTCACTCAGGTCAGTTCTCATGTAGTCCTGGTTTTCCGGGGCACTCTCTAGCGAGAACAAACCTGAACCAACCAAGGACTCTTATAGAAAACAGACGTTTTCACTTGCTCTGTGCTTTCTCTGTTTTTTTCTCAATACAAAGATAGAGGTCCTGCTGCACAGTATCTTAGTCTTTCTCAGGTTCTTGCCTTTAAATGCATAAAGTGTCAAATTGATTTATTTTCATATTCCCACTGCATCACTAGAATCCTTCTGCTTCAACCATTTTCTTTTTTTTCTATACAGTAAACATATATATATACATACACACATACACACACACACACATATCATAGAGGGGCTTCCCTGGTGGCTCAGTGGTAAAGAACCTGCTTGCTCATGCAAATGTGGGTTTGATTCCTGGGTCAGGAAGATCCCCTGGAGAAAGTAATAGCAACCCACTCCAGTATTCTTGCCTGGGAAATCCCATGGACAGAAGGAACCTGATGGGCTACAGTCCATGGAATTGCAAGAGTTGGACACACCTTAGTGACTAAACAACAGCAATGTATCATAGAATTATTTATTTGAGAAAATTGCCTTTTTAAGATCCCCTTATTTTAAACAAAGTTAAATGTATCTAGTTGAAAAATAGAAATCCACTCTACTGTAAAGATTTAGAAATTTAAAAAGAAACATTCCAGAAGTTGTAACATATTTGTGAAATTCATCTGAATAATTTAAAGAAAGAAATGAGTTGAATTTTTCATGCTTCCTCCCAATGCACTGTCACTGTATTGATGTAATTGTTTTCCTTTTGTCTTGCATTTTTTGTTGTCGTTGTTGAAGACATGGCATTTTTGTGGTAACAAAGCAGGGATGCCCAAAAGCATCATTTCCAGGGTCTGATGTAGCCTGTGCTCACCTCTGTCATCACCGAGCTCCTGTCTGCTGCCTTCAGTCGTCATCTCCCTCCTTTTTGAATGATCAGATGTTCCAACTTCCCTAGTCAGGAGTGTTGTACGGTGACTCAGAGCGTAACTTTGGAGCTGTGTACCTTGGGCTGCATTTCTGGCTCTAACTCTTACTGGTCTGAGACCTTGGCCAAGTCACTCATTTGCTCTAATCCTCATTCCCCTCATCTGAAAAAGAGAAACAAGCATCATAACTTCCTCTAAGTATTGTTGAGTGGATTTACTGATGATGCATTTTAAGTGCTCTCCATAGGGCTTGGCATAGAGCATTGCTTAAGATGCAAGCAAAAGGCTTAGTGCTTGGGTGGCCATTCCCTCTACTTGTGGAGATGTTCAAACTCAGCGAGTGTTTTCGCAAGTAATTTATTATTTAGAGGCTTGCCATGTGAATGCCTGGTCCTTGGCTGCGGGTTGCTGAAGGCAGAATGGAAGGATCAGAGTGCGCACAGAAGGCTGAGTTCCCAGCCCTTCCCATAGGCTGTCCTGGTGTGTGGTCCCTGACACCAGTCAACTTCTTGGAAATTCGAGCAGATTCCAGAGTGTATTTTTCCGAGGCACAGTCTTAGCACCCTTTCCCCAAAGCCCAGCTGGCAAGGTGGTCTTTCATATCAGTGACTCCTCAGATACCTGCAGCTTGAAATTCTCTTAAAAGATTTGCTCACATTTTAATCTTTTAAGGTAGAAATGTTTCTAAATTGCATTACAAATTTCCTTTTTCTTTCAAGAGAGAGAATATATCTGAAAACTAGTGTGAGCTCAATCAAATTCAGTGTAAGGCATGGCAAATATGAAATGTGTACCCCAAACCCCCACCAATGCCTAAGCAAAGGAGTGAAAGACATGAGTAATCATATAAAGGTATTTACTTGCTTTCTAGTTATTTTAAAATTCACCAAATATTGATGATCTTTATCAGTGAAATTAATTTGGGGGCTGTGTATATCTACTTTCCCAGCTTAAAATCACAGTACTTTGTCCTACTATCATTTTGAATAGGTGGGGAAATAGGGCACCAGGCAGAGAGAGGAACAGTTGTTTGAGGTGACTACAAACAACAAAGCTGGGACTAATATTGAGGTCTTTTGACTTCCAGATCAATGCCCTTTTCAGGGTTTCAAGCTCCTTCCTTTGGGCAAAGTCAAGTCTATGTTAATCTCCTGAAAATTCTCAGTAGATTGAAAGTAGAGAAGGTAGGCGTCTATGGCAAGCAAGTGCTGTAGGGGAGAGAGTAGGAGGAAATGATTGCAATGGGGTGAGGGGACTATTGTATACACTGAAAAAAAAAAGGCTCAACCTAAAAGTTTAGAATTGTGTGTTATTTGGTGGACAAAACTGAGAATTTAAGCCAGGGACACAGGTGAGTCTTGAGTCACTGAAATCGTTTCTTTCATATTCAGTCCAATTGCTTCGTCGTGTCTGATTCTTTGCAACCCCATGGACTGTAGCATGCTAGGCCTCCCTGTCCGTCACCAACTCCTGGAGCTTGCTCAAACTTATGTCCATTGAGTTGCTGGTGCCATCCAATGATTCATCCTCTGTCATCCCCTTCTCCTCCTACCTTCAATCTTTTGATGTGCACCTCAGCTATCTGTGGCCAGTGTCCCGGGTTTTCTCACCCTGAGTCTCCTCAGGGCGTACCCTTGAGGATGGCTGCAGCAGGTGGCTGCTAGATGGCAGGCATCCTCTTTCTGCCCTGAGTTCCATCAGGGCTCACTGGAGGGGTAGCTCTAATATGATGGTTTGATGGTTGCCTGTCCTTTGCTTACTGATACAGCAGGCAACAGTTTTCATTCACAATTGCAATAGGGAGAACTCTCTGGCAATAAGGTCTACAAGTGTCTTTCACATCAGCTTGTAACTCCTGTTACAGTGCTTGCTTGCTATCGGTGACCTTGAGTAATTCCCTAAACACTAAAGTTTTTGAGCTTCCTTTTCCTCATCTCCAAAGTGAGAATATTACTAGTTATCTTAAAGGTTTGTGATGAGTGTGGACTTGGATGATGTGTGAAGGTCATGACCCCTGCCTGACCCGCGGCAGCTCTGCCAGGATGATGGCAACATGAATCGAAAGAGGTGAAAAGTCCTTTTTGCACTCCACTTAGTCTTGTTCAGAGAAGGCAATGGCACCCCACTCCAGGACTCTTGCCTGGAAAATCCCATGGATGGAGGAGCCTGGTAGGCTGCAGTCCATGGGGTCGCTAGGAGTCGGACACGATTGAGTGACTTCACTTTCACTTTTCACTTTCAAGCTTTGGCGAAGGAAATGGCAGCCCACTCCAGTGTTCTTGCCTGGAGAATCCCAGGGATGGGGGAGCCTGGTGGGCTGCCGTCTATGGGGTCGCACAGAGACGGACACGACTGAAGTGACTTAGCAGCAGCAGTCTTATTCAGGTCCTTTACAGGCTACAAGGTCCAAAGGTGTGTTTACAGGTTAAGGTTGGTGTGAGGACTTTGGAGGGAAGCAGAGAGGAGGAAGCAAGGACAGAAGTGAGTCTTTGGAGGAGAGGCTGAAGGTGTCTAAAGATGATTAGGTTGGGGAAGAGTGGTCTGGGTTGGGAGTTAATGAGGATTCTTGTTTCATCAGTGTTTACTCCCTGAAATAGTAAATGATGTTGCTTCAAACTGCATGAGATTCTAGTTGGACACTAAAAAAATCTTCATGCCCTCTACCTCAGCCTTCTCATTCCAAGAAATTCATCCCAAGATATTCACAGAGGAAGACCATACACTAGAGTACAAAATAGGGAGCAACTTAAAGTTCCGCTCCATCATAGAAAAAGCAAGAGAGTTCCAGAAAAACATTTATTTCTGTCTTATTGACTATGCCAAAGCCTTTGATTGTGTGGATCACAATAAACTGTGGAAAATTCTTAGAGATGGGAATACCAGACCATCTGATCTGTTCTCTTGGGAAACCTATATGCAGGTCAGGAAGCAATGGTGAGAACTGGACATGGAACAACAGACTGGTTCCAAATAGGAAAAGGAGTATATCAAGGCTGTATATTGTCACCCTGCTTGTTTAACTTATATGCAGAGTACATCATGAGAAATGCTGGGCTGGAGAAGCACAAGCTGGAATCAAGATTGCCAGGAGAAATATTAATAACCTCAGATATGCAGATGACACCACCCTTATGGCAGAAAGTGAAGAACTAAAAAACCTCTTGATGAAAGTGAAGGAGGAGAGTGAAAAAGCTGGCTTAAAGCTCAACATTCAGAAAACTAATATCATGGCATCTGGTCCCATCACTTCATGGCAAATAGATGGGGAAACAGTGGAAACAGCGTCAGACTTTATTTTTTTGGGCTCCAAAACCACTGCAGATGGTGATTGCAGCCATGAAATTAAAAGACACTCCTTGGAAGGAAAGTTATGACCAACCTGGATAGCATATTTAAAAGCAGAGACATTAGTTTGCCAACATAGATCCATCTAGTCAAGGCTATGGTTTTTCCAGTCGTCATGTATGGATGTGAGAGTTGAATGGTGAAGAAAGCTGAGCGCCGAAGAATTGATGCTTTTGAACTGTGGTGTTGGAGAAGACTCTTGAGAGTCCCTTGGACTGCAAGGAGATCCAACCAGTCCATCCTAAAGGAGATCAGTCTTGGGTGTTCATTGGAAGGGCTGATGTTGAAGCTGAAACTCCAATACTTTGGCCACCTGATGCGGAGAGCTGACTCATTGGAAAAGACCCTGCTGTTGGGAAGGATTGGGGGCAGGAGGAGAAGGGGACAACAGAGGATGAGATGGCTGGATGGCATCACCGACTCGATGGGCATGAGTTTGCATAAACTCTGGGAGTTTGTGATGGACAGGGAGGCCTGTTGTGCTGCGATTCATGGGGTCGCAAAGAGTTGGACACGATTGAGTGACTGAACTGAACTGAAGTTCTTAAATAAAAAAAAATAGTCAAACTATCACCTTGGGGAAATGCTTAAATAAAGTGAATTAAGGGAAAATGCTGAATATATTACTATGAATACATTTCATTCAAATTCATAGAAATGTTTTTGTAACTGAAAAGAAACAACCAAAAGAAATTCACTGAGATAATAATGGCTTCTAACTTCTAATCATATTTTCACTACTTTCCAAAGTATCTCTAATGAATATGTTGAACTTGAGCAAACTAGCTAATCTCCCTGAGCCTAATTTTCCTTATCTGTAAAATGGGGATAAGGACAGCAAATATATGGATTAAATAACAAATTATTATTATTTATTTATATTTTATTTTATTATTTTATAATACAAATCATAAAAGTAAAGTTCATATGATGCAGATGATGTTCTCTGGGAGAGTGTGGGTCAGAACAGAGTCTCATGAGTGGAGGGGAAGTGAGAATAAATCTTGACTTGTATCACCCAAACATGCTGTTCCCTCTTTGTCCTTAGAGGAACTGGCTTTAAGAGCAAGGGGGTGACTACCTTGCTCATTAGATATCCAAAATTTTATGATTCTTTGTACTAGAATTTTAATAAAAATGTTTGGAAATTAATGGAAATGGAAAATCACCTTGGCAATAAATCTTAGGACGTGGCCCTTGCAAACAAATCTCCCATCTGAGAATGACGTGCAAACATTGAGATCTAATAATACTTGGTATTTACTGAGCATCTACTAAGGGTTAGGAACTGTGCTAAATACTCTTTTCTTAAAAAAAATTATTTTTGGCTGCACCGGGTCTTTGCTGCTGTGTGCAGATTTTCTCTAGTTGTAGTGAGCAGGGGCTACTTTTCATTATGGTGCGAAGACTTCAGAAGCTGTGGTATACAGGCTTAGTTGCTCTGCAGCTTGTGGAGTCTTCCCGGACCGAGGATTGAACCCACGTCCCCTGCATTGGCAGAAGGATTCCTATTCACTGCGCCACCAGGGAAGTCCTAAATCCTCTTACCTTATAAGGCAGCCTCGGTGATAGGTATTATTATCTGACATAGGAGGAAACAGAGTTTCTAAGGGGTCAAGCAACTTGTCCAGTGTCATCCAGCGAGGGGATGGAAGCATTGGAAATCACTTTCACAGAATTTGTCTCTAGCAGCTAGCTTCTGGATGGCTGTGGTACTGCCTCCCAAAGCAGTTTTCATTTGATGGCCTAAACACCAATTGTGCAGTTCCAAGCATTTGATCTCACATCAGAATGTCCTTGTTGGTTTTTTTTTTTTTTCATTTATTTTTATTAGTTGGAGGCTAATTACTTCACAACATTGCAGTGGGTTTTGTCATACATTGACATGAATCAGCCATGGAGTTAACATGTATTCCCCATCCCGATCCCCCTCCCACCTCCCTCTCCACCCGATTCCTCTGGATCTTCCCAGTGCACCAGGCCCGAGCACTTGTCTCATGCATCCCACCTGGGCTGGTGAGCTGTTTCACTATAGATAATATACATGCTGTTTTTTCTTTCTTTCTTTCTTTTTTTTTTTTTTTAGCATGACAAAAGACCAGATAGAAACAAAGGCTCTGTTACATTTATTACAAGACTAAATAAAAACAAAATATGGCAGATTTTTTTTTCATGAAAATAATGGTTATTTATCTACTATCAAAGTCTGTTTTGGGGTCTAAACAATGATTATATTATTATTTTTATAGCATTCTCCTTCAGGGGCAGGAACTGGCTGGCTGTTTCCAGTGCTGTCTCTCCTCTCTGCCTCATGGGTGAATTTAAACATCTGATCAAACCATTTTCACAAATTGAGCAGGAGGTAGAAGAATATTGCTGTAAGATACTGGATTTTAGGAAATTTCTGGATAAGGGAGATGCTAAATAAGTCTGGGTAATATGCCAGGACATGGCAATGTTTTCCTTGTTCTTGCCCCTGGCATTGTCATTGCTTATTGTTTTGATTTTCAGCTGTTTATTATTTTAATTTTTAGCTTAAAGTAGATTCAACTGTTCAGAGACAAGCAGTGTGTTTGGGGCCTAGGTTTGGAGGTAGGAAAGAGTGGAAGAGGCTTTGAGTGGGAATTCTTTTTGTCAACCTCGGTGGGTCAATGCCCCAGGCATATCGATTCTTCCTTTCAGTCTTCTGTGAACCTTTTCCAGGATCCTAAGTCTCCTGGGAATGTAGGGTCTGGAGCTTCTCTAGTCCTTATAAAATGTGATCATCTTTTAAAAACATTTGTTATATTTATTTACTTATTTGGCTGTGCCATTTCTTAGTTGCAGCACTCAGGATCTTTAGTTGCGGCATGCAAACACATAGTTGTGGCATGTGCATTCTAGTTCCCTGACCAGGGATTTAGCCTGGGCCCCTGGCACTGGGAGTGTAGAGTCTTAGCCACTGGACCACTGGGAAAGTCCCCAAATGTGATCATCTCTACTGTTCTGCTGGGCTTCACTGGTGGTTCAGACAGTAAAGAATCTGACTGCAATGCAGGAGACCTAGGTTTGATCCCTGGGTTGGGAAGATCGCCTGGAGAAGGGAATGGCTACCCACCCCAGTATTCTTGCCTGGGGAATCCCATGGACAGAAGAGCCTGGTGGGCTACAGCCCATGGGATAGCAAAGAGTCAGACATGATTGAGTGACTATCGCTTTACTGTTCTTCTATTCGTAAATGTCATTTGCCTTTAAAAAAAAAAAAAACACCACAATAACAAGATACTTGTGATAAAAGTACTGCTCAAAACAGTCCTGTATGATTTTACTTCCTTTTTCCCTACACTCTGCCAACCTGCCCTTGACTATGAAATAATTACCATCTAGCACTCTGCTTGTTACTGAGGTCCTCATGGTGGTTTTTCAAACTTACTGATTTATGTAGACAAAGCCCAGCTTTGTAATGTTGACATCTCTCACCTTCCCCCTTTAAACTATTTAAAATTTTTTTTCTATTCATAGCCCTATGGGTAAGGACATTTGATATGGTCCTAGGCTCTTAAGGGTCAGTGACAATCTTTGTTGGCACTTAGAGGGTTCAACAATTTTGTTGAATTTAATACAACTTTTAATCTCATAATCATTGATAGCATAGTATCTGAGACATTTGTTTATACATTCACTTATTCTTTCATTTATTTATTTTACATGCTTTCCAATTTTCCCAGGTCTGTCTCTGGTCTTTGTTTGGATACATGTATGTTCTAGGGTAGATCTGTACATGAAATCTTACAGGGTCTAGATAACAAAATGCTTTCCACATTCCGTATTTTAGCTATGGCATAGAAAGGAGTTATGAGTGTTAGTTATGACACCCATTGAAATAAGGTGTTAGAATCATTATCAGACTTACAGTGTCCTGACTGCTGGATATGGGAAAACTTTTAATTTTTTATTTTTTTAAATTGGACTATAATTGCTTTACAAAGTTCTGCTGTACAACAGCCGAGACTTGGCTGTGAGAATGCACATATCCGCTCCCTTTTACGCCTCTGTCCCATCCCCCACCCCTCCCCCTCTAGGTCATCACAGCTCACTAGACTGCACACCCTGTGCCATCAGCAGCTTCTCATAGCTGTCTGTTCCCACATGGCAGTGTATGTATATGTCAACAATGTTCTCTGTTCATCCCGCCCTCCCTTCCCGCCACGGTGTCCACAAGTCCCTTCTCTATGGGAAGCTTTCTTATATCCTGCAGTTTGTGTCCTTGCAGACCTAACCCGACTGTCAGTGCTCAGGGAAGACAATCCATGGGTGCCAAGAGCAACGTGACTGAGTTCGGCTTGCTCGGCCTTTTCCAGAGCCGGGAGATGCAGCGTGCCTGCTTCCTGGTCTTCTCCGTCTTCCACCTGCTCACGGTCCTGGGGAACCTTCTGGTCATCGTCACCATCAACGCCAGCAAGACCCTGCACGCCCCCATGTACTTCTTCCTCAGCCACTTGTCCTGTGCCGACCTGTGCTATCCATCCGCCACCACACCCAAGGTGATTGCCCACACTTTGGTGGAGCGCAAGACCATCTCCTTCGAGGGCTGCATGACCCAGCTCTTTTCTGCCCACTTCTTTGGTGGCACCGAGATCTTCCTCCTCACGGCCATGGCCTATGACCGCTACGTGGCCATCTGTCAGCCCCTGCACTACACAACCATCATGGGCTGCCGGAGGTGCGGCTGCTGGCGGGGGCCTCCTGGGTGGCTGGCTTCCTGCATTCCATCCTGCAGACGCTCCTCACGGTCCAGCTGCCCTTCTGTGGCCCAACGAGATCGACAACTTCTTCTGTGACGTCCATCCCCTGCTGAAGCTGGCCTGTGCGGACACCTACGTGGCGGGGCTCATCGTGGTGGCCAACAGCGGCATGATTTCTTTAGTGTCCTTCGTCATCCTTATCATCTCCTACGTGGTCATCCTGCTGAGCCTGAGAAGCCGGTCTTCCGGGGGCCGGCGCAAGGCTCTGTCCACGTGCGGCTCACACATCATCACTGTGCTTCTGGTCCTGGTGCCCCCCAAGTTCATGTATATTCGACCCTCCACCACCCTGGCCGCTGACAAACTCGTCATCCTCTTTAACATCGCCGTGCCACCTTTGCTGACCCCTCCGATCTACACGCTGAGGAGCAGTGAGGTGAAAAATGCCACGAGGAAGATCTTCAGAGTCCAGGGGAGCTCGGGGGGAGAAGTGAAACAGCAAGGTATCTGCGGAGCCTGGGCTTGGGAAACTTCCCATCTTTGTAGTGTCTAAGATGCTTTTGCATCTCTGGTCTGATGCTTGTAATGGCAACTCTTGCTCTTTTTCTAATAATATTCCACTTGTTCCCTTAATCTTCCAGTCGTTAAATATTTATTATCTGCAAAGAGTGAGGCACTGGGAATACAAATAAAAGTAAATTGTAATCACTACACTCAAGGTGGGGTCACAGTCCAGGAGGCTCATGCATGCTAAGTTGCTTCAGTCGTGTCTGATTCTTTGCAACCCCATGGACTGTAGCCTGCTAGGCTCCTCTGTCCATGGGTATCTCCTGGCAAGAAGACTTGAGTGGCTAGCTGTTCCATTCTCCAGGGGATCTTCCTGATCCTGGGATTGAACCTGGGTCTCCTGCCCTGCAGGCAGATTCTCTCCCATCTGAGCCATGGTGGAAGGCTTTATGAGGCTCTTAGTGTGATATTTAAAGGCTCATTCAGGAAACCTGTGACAGCCTGTGAATGTGCAGGTGTCTCATCTATAAAATGAATAATATCACTTAATAATTCCTTTATTAACACAATAGTTGTTGAAGTTCACCTTCTCTTTGGTTATGATGTTCAAGGCACTTTACTCATAGTCCTCATTTTGTGCTTTCAGGAGACAGGTGAGTAACTAAATGCAGCAAGATTAAAAGATTCACCCAGGTCACACAGTAAGTCTTGAGCAAGGTGGGGACCAGGAGCATAAGTCTGCTTTCGGTGCTCTTACCGCCTCCAGAGGACTCCATGACAAAGATGGAGTGCATGGATGTCAAGCAGGATGGGCCAGGGATTTTGGGGACCAAGGACTGATGGTTTCCTGGGATGCTGGGGAGCAGAGCTGGGGAGAATAGGTTGTTAGCACTCCACCCAGTAGTATCCAGTCCTCCAGCAGAATAGGGACTGTTCCACATTAGTCTCCTTTGCTTTGCCCTATTTGCTCTAGAGAGGCCAATTTGTTTAGGATGGAATTTGAAGAGCAGGGTTAGAAGTCCTACTCCAGTAACCATTCATGGATCATTTAATTCATTTGGGTCTCAGTTTCCACAAATACAAATGGAGACAGTAATAATACCAGCTTCAGAAGGTTTGAAGGGGACCTTCAGGACGTTATACATTCCTATATCAGAGAATACGCTAGTAAAGTAATGCTCAAAATTCTCCAAGCCAGGCTTCAGCAATACGTGAACGGTGAACTTCCAGATGTTCAAGCTGGATTTAGAAAAGGCAGAGGAATCAGAGATCAAATTGCCAACATCTGCTGGATCATCAAAAAAGCAAGAGGGTTCCAGAAAAATATCTATTCCTGTTTTATTGACTCTGCCAAAGCCTTTGACTGTGTGGATCACAATAAACTGTGGAAAATTCTGAAAGAGATGGGAATACCAGACCACCTGACCTGCCTCTTCAGAAACCTATGTGCGGGTCAGGAAGCAACAGTTAGAACTGGACATGGACCAGCAGACTGGTTCCAAATAGGCAAAGGAGTACATCAAGGTTGTATATTGTCACCCTGCTTATTTAACTTCTGTGCAGAGTACATCATGAGAAATGCCGGGCTGGAAGAAGCACAAGCTGGAATCAAGATTGCTGGGAGAAATATCAATAACCTCAGATATGCAGATGACCCCACCCTTATGGCAGAAACTGAAGAGGAACTAAAAAGCCTCTTGATGAAAGTGAAAGAGGAGAGTGAAAAAGTTGGCTTAAAGCTCAACATTCAGAAAACTAAGATCATGGCATCTGGTCCCATCACTTCGTGGCAAATAGATGGGGAAACAGTGTCAGGCTTTATTTTTTTGGGCTCCAAAATCACTGCAGATGGTGATTGCAGCCATGAAATTAAAAGACGCTTACTCCTTGGAAGGAAAGTTATGACAAACCTAGATAGCATGTTAAAAAGCAGAGACATTACTTTGCCAACAAAGGTCTGTCTGGTCAAGGCTATGGTTTTTCCAGTGGTCATGTATGGATGTGAGAGTTGGACTGTGAAGAAAGCTGAGTGCCGAAAAACTGACGCTTTTGAACTGTGGTGTTGTGAAGACTCTTGAGAGTCCCTTGGCCTGCAAGGAGATCCAACCAGTCCATCCTAAAGGAGATCAGTCCTGGGTGTTCATTGGAAGGACTGACGCTGAAGCTGAAACTCTAGTACTTTGGCCACCTCATTCTGAGAGCTGAGTCATTGGAAAAGACCCTGATGATGGGAGGGATTGGGGGCAGGAGGAGAAGGGGACGACAGAGGATGAGATGGCTGGATGGCCTCACCAACTCGATGGGCATGAGTTTGAGTAAACTCCGGGAGTTGGTGATGGATAGGGAGGCCCGGCGTGCTGTGATTCACAGGGTTGCAAAGAGTCGGACACGACTGAGTGACTGAACTGAACTGAAACATTGGAAGCTTTTATGTAATTATTTGCTAATCTTCTTCCTAGTGCTTTTTTTCAATATAGAGAATAATGATTAATTAGGGTTTACGTTCTCAGAGTGATTGCATTAAAATCTTTAAAACAATCTTAAACTATGTCATTATAATTTTCTCCTTAATTATTAGTTGACATTATCATCTGTTTCATCTTTAATTTTACTCAAGACTGAGTTAATGACATTCATGAATAGCACTGGTGTAGAGTACATTGATTTTGCAAAGTGCCATTATGGCATTGGTAAAACATTTTGTTGCATAGTCAAAGCAGATTAGTAAACTCATATGCAATCAAAGTCCAGTTTTAATAAACACCAATTCAGATTTTTTTCCTCTTTAGCAGGGTATCTGAATAGCAGTAGTATTGTGATTTGGCTCAGATAAGCTATGCTGTGGAGGCTATCCTGTGCATTGTAGGATATTTCTTAGCATCTCTGGCCTCTGCTCACTGGATGCTAATACCTCCTCCCCCGCAGGTTGGTACAATGAAAAATGTGCCCAGATATTGCCAAATATACTCTTGAAGGCAAAAATTGCTCACAGTTGAGATCTACTGTTCTGCACCCTCATCCACACTAAAGGCCAGTTTACTGACACTGCCCATACCCTCGGACCCATCCTTTGAACGGTGTCATTTCATGTAAAGTCACGTGACTGAGTTCATGATAAGAGCTGGATCTAACTGACCTCTAAACAGCATGGAGCCCCATAGCCTAAGTACCCTGTGAACACTGGGTGAAGTTAATTTACCATTCCCTATTGATTTCTGAAGTTATGTTACCTACAAGGAAGTTTGAGATGTTAGTATCCAGGTCCTGCTTCCCATGAGGTAGGTACCTGATTAGACAGGGGCCAGGCATAGCTCTCTGGGGACCAATCTTCTCTCACTTGATCACCATGCCTTCCTCCCTGGTATCTCTCAGCTACGTGAATGCAGGCTGAGTCACTGGAATTCTTACATCTCTAGGGAACACGAGGGAGCCAAGTCTACTGTGCTCTTGTTTTAAATCAGCAGAATGGACCCTCTGGCTTAGTCTCAACCTTCCCAAGCCTGAGGCTGCGGAGGAGCGGATTCTCCATCTGGTGAATCCTGAGATGTATGAGCTCTGTTTGGTTGCTTGACCTTAACGGTTTTAGACTGAATAACTGGGAAACTGCATACTCTAGGGGATGTTCTTGAGGGTATTATTTGCTTTTGTGTGGTCAGAACAGAGAAAAGAATTGTGGTGAGACAATAAAGCTACAGAAACACTGGGGTGAGTTTTATTTTGTGAGCATGGGATGGTTGCCATTTCACTTTGAAAGCAAAGGGAATATTGTAAGACATCCATGGCATTTAACTAAATGCTCCACATTGATCTGGTCTCTGCCTGAGGCAAGCACTGTGCTAGACGTGGGACACAGGGATGGAGAATATTTGGTGTTGGTCCTTTATTCTTTCAACATTTAATGAATGTTTACAATGTACCAAATACTGTGCTCAGAAGCTAGGAAAGATTTATATTTGCTTTTCATTCCATATACATTCACTGAGTTCTCTTTTGTGGTGGATATTCAGTTGGCACCAGAGATGGAGTGTTGAGCAGTTTATAATCTCTGCCCCAGGAAATTCACAATTTAGTGGACCAGACGGTCACAGAGCACAATTATAAACTGGTGAGGAAAGTGCTGTGATTTCAAAATGTCTTGAGAGAGGAGGGATCACTGACTGTAGGGGTCTATAGATTGGGAAATGGATTTCCTATCTCTGAGAAGCTTCCAAGGCAGCACAATGTACGAATACTTAACTTCTCCTGGGATGGGCTAGGAGGGAGATATATGGCATCCAATTGTGAGATAGGTTTTATCTCCAAGGAATGGTGTGGATTTGAGTCTCTGAGATGGTAAATAACTTTCTAGATTAGTTACCACCTGTAGTAATTGGAATATGAACCTAGGAGTCCAGCAGTGGTTTCTTCTAGGAGTGATCTGGTAAAATTCTCAAAAGATCTGAGGGTTTAGTGATGGTCTCTGCCTTCTCTTGGTCTCTGCAATCATAAACTCTGTTGGTGATTTCCTTATAGTGGTGACTCATGATAGTGTGTAATCACCTGTTCCCAATGCTCAAGGAAGGACGATTTGTGGTGTGAGTGGATGTCACATGACTCCTGGTCTCAGGCGCCCTGGAGTCCAACTGTAGGAGGGGACCATGTTGATACAGTTCGATCTCAGTCACCTTGACCAAATCCAGCATGGGTGAAGATAGTCTGCTAACCGGTCAATGCACAATCGTGGCAATGTTTTAAGGTGTTAGAAGGTCTGCCTTCTTATATGGATGTGTCATAGTCAGCATTTTGGGTGGAGAGGTGGTTTGTACTTCTATTGCCACCAAGGGACAGAAGCCTGAAAGAAATGACGGTATCTGTAAAGAGAAGGATTGTGGATGGATTGAACTGGAACTTTTGAAAGGAACTAGGTCACCTGGTGACCGAATGCAGAAGCAGATAATCAGGTAGAGGCGCAGAAATAAGAGAGGGTGCTGAATGTCCTGGGAAATCTCTTCAGAAGACCCTGAAGCGTATATGGGAAGGTGAGACTCTTATTCTGAAAACCAGGAAGGGAAAGGAGCAAAAGGAAGCAGGATGAAAGAAATCTGCAGGCAAAAGACAAGCATTCAATGGCAATAGACAGATGGTTATTTTGGACATGGCAACACTGTACCTGCTGCCCTATATCATCCAGTGAGGCGATCAGTCTCCTAATAGACTTCTCCTAGTTCAGCATATATTCCAGTAGTCCAATTTCTGCATGCCAAGCGATTCTGCTTTTGGGTCCACTAACATTTTTGATGATTCCCCATTGTCTGTTGAATAAACCCCAAAGTCCATAATAGTCCTTTGTGAATTGGTACTAGATTCTGGCTCCAAATTTATGGTTGCTATTCTTCACTTTACTCCAGGCTCACTCAAATTTTTATAGTTTGCACTTCCTCCTCGGCTTCCTTGGAGTGTTCTTCCCTTTTCTAAATAACTAACTCATACTTATCATTCAGTATCCAGCTCACAAGCTACTCACATTTAAAACAGATTGTTATGTAAATTTCCCACTTAATGTAGGAGTCTTTTGTATCATTTCAGATCACCCTTCCAAATTACTGCCTCCTGGTGGCTACGTCATGGCTAAAACACACAATGTGACAGAATTTATTTTCCTGGGACTTTCTTCCAATCAGCTGGTACAGAAAGTCTGCTTTGTGATATTTCTGCTCCTGTATGTTGCCATCGTGCTGGGGAATTTCCTCATTGTCCTCACTGTCATGAGCAGCAGAAGCCTCGGCTCCCCCATGTACTTCTTCCTCAGCTACCTGTCCTTTGTGGAGATCTGCTACGCCTCGACGACAGCCCCCAGACTCATCTCAGATCTGCTGGCTGAAAGGAAAGCCATATCTCTGTGGGGCTGCATGACACAGTTTTCCTTTATCCACTTGTTTGGTGGCACTGAGGCTTTCCTGCTCACCGTGATGGCCTATGACCGCTACGTGGCCATCTGCAAGCCCCTCAGCTACACCACCATCATGAACCGGCAGGCGTGTGCCTTCCTGGTGGGCGCAGCATGGGTGGGGGGCTTCGTGCATTCCTTGGTCGATAGCCTTCTTGTCTTCCGCTTGCCCTTCTGTGGCCCCAATGTGATCGACCACTATTTCTGTGACGTGCTTCCTCTGCTCAAACTTGCCTGCTCTGACACCTTCCTCATTGGTCTTCTGATCGTTGCCAACGGGGGGACCCTGTCTGTGATCAGCTTCGTGGTCCTCTTAGCCTCCTATGTGGTCATCTTGCTCCATCTGAGGACTCGGAGCTCCGAGGGGCGGCGCAAGGCCCTGTCCACCTGTGGGTCCCACATCACCGTGGTCACCTTGTTCTTTGGGCCCTGCGTCTTCATCTATCTGAGACCTTCCACCACCCTGTCTGCGGACAAGATGGTGGCCGTGTTCTACACGGTGATCACCCCACTGCTCAACCCTGTCATCTACTCCCTGAGAAATGCTGAAGTGAAGAAGGCCATGAAGAGGCTGTGGGTCAGAGCAATGAAACCAGAAGAGAGGTAGAGGCTGACCTTTGGTGTCTTGGTATTAACATCCATCACCATAAATAGTTACATATAGTATATATATATATACACACACATATATATTTTTTACCTTGTGAGAATCCATTTTCTGCCCCCAGTCCAACTGTGTTGCTTGTGGGATCTTAGTTTCCTGAGCAAGAATGGAGACTGTATCCTCATCATTGAAACCATGTAGTCCTGACCATGAGACTGTTGGGGAATTCCTCTATTTTTAAAAAAAAATCCGTATATAGCTTTTATTATGTTGAGGTATGTTCCTTCTATTCCTGATTTCTGGAGAGTTTTAATCATAAATGAGTGTTGAATTTTGTCAAAGGCTTTCTCTGCATCTATTGAGATAATCATATGGTTTTTATCTTTCAATTTGTTAATGTGGTGTATTACATTGATTGACTTGCGGATATTAAAGAATCCTTGCATTCCTGGGATAAAGCCCACTTGGTCATGGTGTATGATTTTTTTAATATGTTGTTGGATTCTGTTTGCTAGAGTTTTGTTAAGGAGTTTTGCATCTATGTTCATCAGTGATATTGGCCTGTAGTTTTCTTTTTTGTGGCATCTTTGTCTGATTTTGGAATTAGGGTGATGGTGGCCTCATAGAATGAGTTTGGAAGTTTACCTTCTGAAATTTTCTGGAAGAGTTTGAGTAAGATAGGTGTTAGCTCTTCTCTAAATTTTTGGTAGAATTCAGCTGTGAAGCCATCTGGTCCTGGGCTTTTGTTTGCTGGAAGATTTCTGATTACAGTTTCAATTTCCTTGCTTGTGATGGGTCTGTTAAGATCTTCTATTTCTTCCTGGTTCAGTTTTGGAAAGTTATACTTTTCTAAGAATTTGTCCATTTCTTCCAAGTTGTCCATTTTATTGGCATAGAGCTGCTGGTAGTAGTCTCTTATGATCCTTTCCCCTGAAATCAAGAACAAGACAAGGATGCCCACTCTCACCACTACTATTCAACATAGTTTTGGAAGTTTTGGCCACAGCAATCAGAGCAGAAAAAGAAGTAAAAGGAATCCAGATCGGAAAAGAAGAAGTGAAACTCTCGCTGTTTGCAGATGACATGATCCTCTACATAGAAAATCCTAAAGACTCTACCAGAAAATTACTAGAGCTAATCAATTAATATAGTAAAGTTGCAGGATATAAAATTAACACACAGAAATCTCTTGCATTCCTATACACTAACAATGAGAAAACAGAAAGAGAAATTAAGGAAACAATACCATTCACCATTGCAACAAAAAGAATAAAATACTTAGGAGTATATCTACCTAAAGAAACAAAAGACCTATACATAGAAAGCTATAAAACACTGATGAAAGAAATCAAAGAGGACACAAACAGATGGAGAAACATACCGTGTTCATGCATTGGAAGAATCAATATTGTCAAAATGGCTATACTACCCAAAGCAATCTATAGATTCAATGCAATGCCTATCAAGCTACCAACGGTATTTTTCACAGAACTAGAACAAATAATTTCACAATTTGTATGGAAATACAAAAACCTCAAATAGCCAAAGTAATCTTGAGAAAGAAGAATGGAACTGGAGGAATCAACCTGCCTGACTTCAGACTCTACTACAAAGCCACAGTCATCAAGACAATATGGTACTGGCACAAAGACAGAAATATAGATCAATGGAACAGAATAGAAAGCCCAGAGATAAATCCACGAACCTATGGTCACCTTACCTTCGACAAAGGAGGCAAGGATATACAATGGAAAAAGACAACCTCTTTAACAAGTGGTGCTGGGAAAACTGGTCAACCACTTGTAAAAGAATGAAACTAGAACACTTTCTAACACCATACACAAAAATAAACTCAAAATGGATTAAAGATCTAAATGTAAGACCAGAAACTATAAAACTCCTAGAGGAGAACATAGGCAAAACACTCTCTGACATAAATCACAGCAGGATCCTCTATGACCCACCTCCCAGAATATTGGAAATAAAAGCAAAAATAAACAAATGGGACCTAATGAAACTTAAAAGCTTTTGCACAACAAAGGAAAGTATAAGCAAGGTGAAAAGACAGCCCTCAGATTGGGAGAAAATAATAGCAAACGAAGCAACAGACAAAGGATTAATCTCAAAAATATACAAGCAACTCCTGAAGCTCAATTCCAGAACAATAAATGACCCAATCAAAAAAATGGGCCAAAGAACTAAACAGACATTTCTCCAAAGAAGACATACAGATGGCTAACAAACACATGAAAAGATGCTTAACATCACTCATTATCAGAGAAATGCAAATCAAAACCACAATGAGGTACCATTACACGCCAATAAGGATGGCTGCTATCCAAAAGTCTACAAGCAATAAATGCTGGAGAGGGTGTGGAGAAAAGGGAACCCTCTTACACTGTTGGTGGGAATGCAAACTAGTACAGCCACTATGGAGAACAGTGTGGAGATTTCTTAAAAAACTGGAAATAGAACTGCCATATGACCCAGCAATACCACTTCTGGGCATGCACACTGAGGAAACCAGATCTGAGAGAGACACGTGCACCCCAATGTTCATCGCAGCACTGTTTATAATAGCCAGGACATGGAAGCAACCTAGATGCCCATCAGCAGATGAATGGATAAGGAAGCTGTGGTACATATACACCATGGAATATTACTCAGCCATTAAAAAGAATTCATTTGAATCAGTTCTAATGAGATGGATGAAACTGGAGCCCATTATACAGAGTGAAGTAAGCCAGAAAGATAAAGAACATTACAGCATACTAACACATATATATGGGATTTGGAAAGATGGTATTGATACCCTATATGCAAAACAGAAAAAGAGACACAGATGTACAGAACAGACTTTTGGACTCTGTGGGAGAAGGCGAGGGTGGGATGTTTCAAGAGAACAGCATGTATATTATCTATAGTGAAACAGATCACCAGCCCATGTGGGATGCATGAGACAAGTGCTCGGGCCTGGTGCACTGGGAAGACCCAGAGGAATCGGGTGGAGAGGGAGGTGGGAGGGGGAATTGGGATGGGGAATATATGTAACTCCATGGCTGATTCATGTCAATGTATGACAGAACCCACTGCAGTGTTGTGAAGTGATTGGCCTCCAGCTAGTGAAAATAAATGAAAAAAAAAAAAAAAAATCCACCCAGCAACTCTGCCTTTTGATTGGAGAATTCAATCTATTTATTCTTATAGTAATCATTGAAATGTAAAGCCTTACTATTTCCATTTGATGAAATACTTTCTGGCTGTTTTGTAGTTAATTTTTAATACTCTTGTTACCTACGTTTGTGAATTGGTGACTTTGCATGGTGTTATCCTCTTATCTCCTTATCTTTATTTCTTGTGAATCTACTGTAGACTTGTCTTGTGGTTATATGAGGCTTACATAAAAGATAAGAAACTAGTCTACCTTATGTTGTTAGCAACTTAATTGCATATAAACACTTTGCCCTCTTCTCCTCCCAAATGTCTTCAGTATTACAATATGCCTCTTTTTATGTTGTGTATTCTTTCATAAATTATAGTAGCTATGATTACTTTGCTACTCACATCTTTTAACTTTTATACTATAGTTAAGTGGTTAACACATCATCTATAACAGTATTAGATTTTCAGAATATGACTATACATTTGCTTTATTTAATGTGTTGAATATTTTCCATATATTTTCATGTTACTAGTTACTGTTTTTTTTTTTTTTTTTTTTTACCATAGGAACTTTCAGCACTTCTTGTAAGGTATGTCTGGTGATATTGAATTATCTTAGGTGTTTGTCTGTGAAAGTTTTTTTCTACTTTATTTCTGAATGATAACTTTTCTGGATAGAGTATTCTGGGTTGGCATGTTTTTTCTTTCAATAATTTGAGAATATCTTTTCATTCTGTTCAAGACTGCAAGATTTCTGCTATGAAATCTGCTGATAATCTAATGGAGGTTTCTTTGCAGGCTTCAAACTTCTCTTCTCTTTCTGCTTTGAAGATTATCCCTTTGTGTTTGATTTTTACAGTTTTATTATAATATGTATTGAGAAGGTCATTTTGGATTGGTATAATGAATAATTCATTACTTTCATGACTTGAATGCCCAAATCTCTCTCCAGGTTTGGAGAGTCTTCTGTAATTTCTTCAAATAAGCTGTCTGACCCCTTCTCTTTTTCTTTGGAATAACAATGATATTGATTATTTTTTTGGTGGTCTCCTATAGGTAACATTTCTTCATCTTTTAATTTTTTTCTATTCAGCATTGGATATTCCAATGTTCCTATTCTGTATCTGGGCTTCCCTGGTGGCTCAGATGGTAAATAATTCACTGCAATGAGGGAGGTGTGGGTTTGAACCCTGGGTTGGGAAGGTCCCCTGGAGGAGGGAATGGTAACCCACTCCAGTGTTCTTGCCTGGAGAATCCCCACGAACAAAGGCGCCTGGCTGTGGGATCACAAAGAGTCAGACATGACTGAGCAACTAAACACACTCTGTATCTACTGATTTTTTTTTTCTAGGTCTACTCTCTTGTTGATACTCTCTATTGCATTTTCTGTCCATTGAATTCTTCAGAAATTCAGCTCCAGAATTTCCATTTGGTTCTTTCGTATGATCACTAATCTTTGTTAATTGTCTCATTTTGATCATGTATTGTCTGCCTGATTTCATTGGATTGTCTTACTATGATTTCTTGAAACTCAGTGAATTTCCTTAAAAGAGATTTTGAATTATCTGTCAGGTAAATTGTAGATCTCCATGTCTTTGAGTTTGGTTACAGGAAGATTACCACAATCTTTTGGTGTTGTCTTGTTTCCTTGATATTTTATGTTCCTGGGAATTTTGCATTGCTGTTCTTGCATTTGATTTAACTATCACTTAACTCTGTTATTTACCAGTTACTTTGGGATAAAATATCTTTCATCAGTCTTGCTATTGATTCTAAGATGTTGTAGATTCTAAGGCTTTCTCATACCTTGTATAGATGCATCTGCCCTAAACCTCTTGCTTCCTTTGTGGCGTAATTCTTAAGATTATTTGCATTCTTTTGAGCCTACAGTGTGTCAATGGAACTGTCTCTTTCCTTTTGCCCTGAATACAGTGTACAGTTACAGGTTTATGCCCACACACCTGGGACTATTTCTGCATCTCTGCCTGTCTCTTAGAAACTGCTTTTGCTGTTGCCCTTGGGAGCATGCATTGGAAGTTGGCTGTAGAAGGTGGGAGCTTGCATGCAGTGTGCTGGGGATGCCAGTGGTTTAGCTGGGTGTTCCTGGGTGAGATTTGCTTCATGACTTGTGAACAATCTTCCTGATGGAATCTAGAATTCAATCAGTATGAACTTGTTCAGTCACTAAGCTGTATCCAACTCTTTGCTACCCCATGGACTGTAGCACACCCGACTCCCCTATCCTTTATTATCTCCCAGAGTTCACTCAAACTCTTGTCCATTGAGTTGGTGATGCCATCCAACCATCTCATCCTCTATCACCTCCTTCTTTTGTATTCAATCTTTCCCAACATCCAGGTCTTTTCCATTGGGTCAGTTCTTTGCATCACATGGCCAAAGTATTGGAGCTTCAGCATCAGTCCCTCCAATGAATATTCAGGAATGATTTCCTTTAGGACTGACTGGTTTGATCTCCTTGCTATCCAAGGGACACTCAAGAGTCTTCTCCAACACCACAATTCAAAATCATCAATTCGTTAGCACTCAGCCTTCTTTCTGGTCCAACTATCACATCCACATATGACTACTAGAAAAAAACCATAGCTTTGACTATATGGACCTTTGCCAGCACAGTGATATTCTGCTTTTTAATATGCTGTCTAGGTATGTCATAGCTTTTCTCCCAAGGTGTAAGTGTCTTTTAATTTCATGGCTGCAGTCACAATCTGCCATGATTTTGAAGCTCAAGAAAATTAAGTCTGTCACTGTTTCCATTGTTTCCCCATCTATTTGCCAAGAAGTGATGGGACCACATGCCGTGATCTTTGTTTTTTGAATATTGAGTTTTAAACCAGCTTTTTCTCTTTCCTCTTTCACCTTCATCAAGAGGCTCTTTAGTTTCTCTTCACTTTCTGTCATTTTAGTGGCATGATTTGTATATCTGAGGTTCTTGATATTTCTCCTGGCTATCTTGATTCCAGCTTGTGATTCATTCAGCCTGGCATTTTGCATGATGAACTCTGCATATAAATTAAACAAGCAGGGTGAACTTAAGTCTGTTTAATAAATTCAAGAATCCAAAATTCCTCACCACCCATCTGCTTCCTCCTTCCCTCCCTATCTGTGCTAATCATGAAACCCCCAATATAATTCTCTGGAAGCTGTGAGGGTGAAACGAGCCTTCTCAGCAGCATCTTGCAGAGCTGGTGAAGTCATGTGTTCACTCACCAGCTCTCCTTTTCTCCCGTTGGAAAATCACAGGCAACCAAGGTCAGCCCTAAGTTGCAACCCTTTGGGGGAGGAGTAATGCTGGCAAAGTTAAGATGTTCCTTCTTAATGCATCCTAAGTTATATATACGTGTGTGTGCGTGTGTGTGGGTGTGGGTGTTATACACGCATCTTGCTTCAATGGAGTGTGAAAGTTCCATTGAAAAGTCTCACCTCCACAAAGATTCAATCATATGTGGGTGAAATCCCCAGTTAGTGTTCCCACTGGCCCTCCCATGATAGGGCCAAGAAGGGCCAGAATTCATTCACATGCTGCTGTAGGCCCCACAGCTGGTCCTGACATCTGCCTGGGCCTATACGACTGTGGGTGAGATTCGTTGAGCTCCTTGGCATACGGAGTTGGATCCCACATCTCCCATAGAGGCACTTTTGTTCATGGGTGGATACCAAGTGTTTACTCTTAAAGGGAGGGAGGGGACAGAACTGAGCGCATCTTACGCCAGCAGGATGCTGCCGTCGCTCTCCATTCTCAGGCATTTGAGGCAATTAAATTCTTCCTTTTTGAAGCTTCTTTGGCCTCTGTTGCTTAATAGTTTTTGTTTGCTAGGTACAGTTCCTGGTACAATGTAACTGCTCAATAAGTACTTGTTAAAGAGATGTTGCCTGTAACATAGCACCTCTATTATTCTTTATGCTAAATATGCTTACATGTTTGATCCTTGAACAATACAGATTTGAACTGTGCAAGGTCACTTATCTGAGGATATTTTCCAATAAATATGTTGAAAAATTTCTCGAGGTTTGTGACAATTTGAAGGAGCTGGTAGATGAACCATGGAGCATGAAATATCTAAAAAATTAAGAAAAAGCTCGATAACTCAGGAATGCAAAAAAAATGTAGATATTAGTCTACTATTTACTGCAAATAATACATAAAAATCCATTATAAACTGCTAAATTAGTCAAAACTCATGCACACTTAATATTACTTAAATATTGGAAACTTTAATGTAATTATTTGCTCATCTTTTTCCTAGTGTTTTTTCGGGAAGTGAAGTGAAAGTCGCTCAGTTGTGTCCGACTGTCTGCGACCCATGGACTATCCTCTGTCCATGGGATTCTCCAGGCAAGAATACTGGAGTGGGTTGCTGTTTTCTTTTCCAAGTGTTTTTTTAATTGGAGGATAATTGCTTTACAATGTTGCATTGGTTTCTGCCATACAACAATGCAAATCAGCCATAAGTATATAGGTATATATCCCCTTCCTCTTAAGCTTCCCTCTCACCCCCCACCCCCATCCCATTCTTCTAGGTCATCACAGAGCATCACTGGGCTGAACTACCATATCATATAGCAGCTTTCCAATATATATTTTACACACTATTTTGCAACATAAAGGGTAATGGTTAATTCAGGGTTTTCACTCTCAAAAGCAGTTGCATTGAAGTCTTTAAAATGATGTTAAAATGTGTAATGATTTTCTCCTTAATCATTAGTTAAAACTTGACATCTCGTTCAAACTTTAATCAGTGTTGAATTAATGACATGCTGAGTAGCATTGGTCTAGAGCACACTGATGTTACAAAGTGACATTATGACACTGGTGAAAGCGTTCACTACAGAAAATGCAATACATATTCAGGTGTAGTCAAGATAGATTAATATAATCACATGTAACCAAAATCCAGCTTGAATAAATGCTGCTTTGGACAAATTTTGTTTCCTCTTGAGCAGGGTATCTCAATAGCAGTAGTATTGTTGCTCTGGACTCAGATAGCCTTTGCTGTGGGGGGCTGTCCCGTGCATTGTAAGATACTCTCAGAATCTCTGGCCTCTTCTCACTGGTTGCCAGCAGCATGTCCTCCCCACCCAGATTGGGGCGATAAAAAACCTCCAGATATTGGGGGGCAAAAACTACCCATGACTCAGAACCACTATACCTTATCCTCATCAATGGCCAGGAAGTGCTATTTCAGTATTCTGACACTTGTGGCCCATATTCGTGGGACCCATTCTTGAAATGGTATCATTTCATGTAAAGTCATGTGATTGAGTTCATGATAAGCAAGAGGTGTGTCTAATTGACTTCTGAACAGCATAGAGGTCCATAGCATAAGTGCCCTGTGAACACTGGGTGAAATTACTTTACCATTTCCTATTGATTTCTGAAGTTATGTTACCTACAAGGAAGTTTGAGATGTTAATATCCAGGTCTTGCTTCCCATGAGGTAGGTGCCTGATTAGGAAGGGGCCAGGCATGGGTCTCTGGGGACCAATCTTCTCTCACTTGATCATCATGCCTTCCCCCCTAGTATCTCTCAGCAGAGTGAACTCAAGGCTGAGCTGCTAGACTTCTTATTTACGGAACATGGAGAGGCAAGTCTACTCCACTCTTATTTTCAATCAGGTGGAATAGATGCACTGGCTTAGTCTCAACATTTGTGAGCCTAAAGCTGAAAGGGGATCATATTTTCCATCTGGCCACCCCTGAGATATATGAGCTCTGGTTGAGAGCTTGGTCTTAATGCTTTCAGATTGAATAACCGGGAAACCTGCATGCTCTGCGGGATAGTTTCAGGGCATCGTTCGCCCTCTGTGGTCATAATGGAAAAGAGAATTGTGGTGAGACAACAGAGCCCCAGAAACATTGGGGTGAGTTTTGTTTTGTGAGCATGTGTTGATTACACTTCCACTTTGAAAGCAAAGTGAATTGCCCGTGGCGTTTTGCCAAGTGCTCTCACATCGGTCTGGTCTCTGCCAGAAGCAAGCGCTGTGCCAGGTACTGGAATTCAGGGATGAGGTAATATATGGTCTTGGTCCTTGGGGACCTTTATTCTTTCAACATTTTCTGAACACTTACAATGTTACTAAATACTGTGCTAAGACAGTAGTTAGTCAGTGTTAGTCTGTTAGTTGTGTCCGACTCTTTGCAACGCCATGGACTGTAGCCCACCAGGCTCCTCTGTCCATGGGATTCTCCAGGCAAGAATCCTGGAGTGGGTTGCCATTCCCTTCTTCAAGGGATGTTCCCAACCCAGGGATTGAACTCTAGTCTCCTGCATTGTAGGGAGTTTCTTTACTGTCCGAGCCACCAGATCTATATCCACTCTTCATTCTATGTACACCCTGAGTGCTATTTTATGGAGGATATTCAGTTAGCACTGGAGACTGAGTGTTGAGCAGGACATAATCTCTGCAAATTCATAACTTAGTGGGGCAGATGGTCACATAACACAATTATAAATCAGTGTGAAAAGTGCTATGGTTCCAAAAAGTCCTGAGAATACAAGGCCACTGACTGTAAGGCCTGTGGATTCAGAAGATGGACTTCCTATCTTTGAGAATCATCCAAGGCAGCACAGTGAATGGTTACTTAACTTCTCCTGGGATGGAGGAGTATGACATCCACCTGTGAGGTAGGTTTTGACTCCGTGGTACAATTTGGATCTTGAGTCTCTGTGAGGTGAAATAACTTTCCAGATAAGTTACCACCTAAGGATATTGTATACCTAGGAGTCCAAGCAGTGCTTTCTTCCATGAGTGATCTGGTAAAATTCCCAAGCTGGTCTGAGAGGTGAGTGCTGATCTCTGCAATCGTAAACTACATTGGTTTCTTCATGGTGGTGACTCATGATAGTCCTCGATCATCTGGGCCTGTCTCCAGTGCTAAAGGAAGGAAGCTTTGTGGCATGAGTTGATGCCATATGACTCCTAGTCTCAGGCAGCCTGGAGCTTAACCATGCAAGGGCCTATGTTGATACACACTGATCTTAGTCAACTTGGATAAATCCAGATTGGATGAAGATGGTCTGCTAATCAGTCAATGCACAATCTTGGTGATGCTTCAGGTGTTGTAAGGTTGGACTTCAGAGGAGGGTTTGTCATAGCATGAGTTGGGATTCTGGGAGGAGAAGTTGTTTGCACTTCTTTTGCCACTGGGGGACATACAGTTGAAAAAGTGAAGGTACCTGTGTAGAGAATTGTGAATGTATTGAACTGGAGCTTTTGCAAGGAACTAGATCACCTAGTGTCCCAAGTGTAGAAGCAGATAATTAGGAGGAGAAGCAAAAATAAGGAGTTCTGAGTGTCAAGTGAAACTCTTCAGAAGACTCTGAAGGGCATATGGGAAAGTGAGACTCCTATTTTGTAAGCCAAGAAGAGAAAAGGAACAAAAGGCAGTGAGATAAAGGAAATTTGTAGGTAAAAGCCGAAAGCATTCAAGGCCAATAGAGGGACAATTATGAAGATAGCAACACTATCCTTTCTGCCCCCACATCACCCAGTGGGGCGATCGATTTTCTAATATGTTTCTCCTAGTCCAAAGTCTGGGTTTCGCTGGTGGTTCAGATGGTAAAAAATCTGCCTGCAATGCAGGAGGCCTGGCTTTGATCCTCTGGTCAGGAAGATCCACTGGAGAAGGGAATGGCTACCTACTCCAGGATTCTTGCCTGGAGAATTCCATGGACAAAGGAGCCTGGTGGGCTACAGCCCATGGGGCCTCAAAGAGTCAGACATGATTGAGCTACTAACACTTTCACTTTTTTCACAGTCCAACATCTAGTCCACTAGACCAACCTCTACATACAGAATGATTTTACTTTTCAGTTGCCTAACTTTTTTTGAGGATTTCCCATTGTCTGTTTAGTGAACTCCAGAGTCCATGGCAGTCTTTTATAAAGTGATACCAGAATCTACTTCCAGCTTTATTGTTTCCATTTCCACTTTACTCCAGCCTTAGTCAGTGAATTTTCATGGTTTGTACATCCTCTTCCACTTTTTTGGAGTGTTCACCCAAAACATGTTCATCCTTTTTTTTTTTTTTCACATACCTAACTCCTCATAATCCTTCAATATCCAGTTCACAAGCTTCTTGGACATGCAAGGGATTGTTATGTAATTTTTCCACTTAATGTAGGAGTCTTTTGTTTCATTTCAGATCACCCATTGAAATTACTGTCTTCTGGTGGTGATTTCATGGCTAACACACAGAATGTGACAGAATTTATTTTCCTGGGACTTTCTCCCAATCAGCTGGTACAGAAAGTCTGCTTTGTGATATTTCTGCTCCTGTATGTAGCCATCATGCTGGGGAATTTCCTCATTGTCCTCACTGTCATGAGCAGCAGAAGCCTCAGCTCCCCCATGTACTTCTTCCTCAGCTACCTGTCCTTTGTGGAGATCTGCTACGCCTCGACGACAGCCCCCAAACTCAGATCTTCTGGCTGAAAGGAAAGCCATATCTCTGTGGGGCTGCATGACACAGTTTTCTTTTATCCACTTGTTTGGTGGCACTGAGGCTTTCCTGCTCACCGTGATGGCCTATGACCGCTACGTGGCCATCTGCAAGCCCCTCAGCTACACCACCATCATGAACCGGCAGGCGTGTGCCTTCCTGGTGGGCGCAGCATGGGTGGGGGGCTTCGTGCATTCCTTGGCCCAAATCCTTCTCGTCTTCCGCTTGCCCTTCTGTGGCCCCAATGTGATCGACCACTATTTCTGTGATGTGCTTCCCTTGCTCAAACTTGCCTGCTCTGACACCTTCCTCATTGGTCTTCTGATCGTTGCCAACGGGGGGACCCTGTCTGTGATCAGCTTCGTGGCCCTCTTAGCCTCCTATGTGGTCATCTTGCTCCATCTGAGGACTCGGAGCTCCGAGGGGTGGCGCAAGGCCCTGTCCACCTGTGGGTCCCACATCACTGTGGTCACCTTATTTTTTGCACCCTGCATCTTCATCTATCTGAGACCTTCCGCCACCCTGTCTGCGGACAAGATGGTGGCCGTGTTCTACACGGTGATCACCCCACTGCTCAACCCTGTCATCTACTCCCTGAGAAATGCTGAAGTGAAGAAGGCCATGAAGAGGCTGTGGGTCAGAGCAATGAAGCTCGAAGAGAAATAGAGGCTCTCTTGGTGTTGATCCTTGATGGTGAATAAAACTGAAGAAAGAATCACTTTCTAGGATTTGTTGTTTTTAGATTACTCCAACTGGTTCCCATCTTCAACAGCTTCATTGTAATCGCTTGTTAAATATTTCCTTTTATGGATATACTATTACTTAACTGGCCATTTTTCTGTTACATGTTTAAATTGTTTATATATTTTTACTACTATAAATAATGTGCTAAGTATTCTTGAATACAAATCTTTAATGATACTTATCATTTTAAAATCTAACTTGCTATCATAAATTTACTGCATTAAAAGATACTATAACTTTTGATGCATAGTCTCAAATCAATTCTCAGAAGGTTTGTAATCCAACACAGTCATTAAACTTTTTCTTGGTGAGAAATAAAATTTTATACACTCTCAAGTGATCTCCCCACAAGATGTTTATGAATTGTAAAAATTTAAATGTAACTTTACAGTTGTGAAACCTGGTAGACACTTCCTTTAACAATGACTCAAATTTATTATTGCCATTTACAAAGAGCCATAAAATGTCAGTGTGATAGTTCTACCCAAAATACATAATCTGATTTTAACTATGATAAAATGTCAAAAAGACATTAGTCGAAAGACATTTTGAAAGGAGAGAGATCAAGATGGTAGAGCAGGAGGAAGCTGGCTCATCTCCATAAACATATGAAAACTACAGCTACGTATATAGTGACTCTCACTGAAGTTGATGTGGGTACTAGCAGAATTGTTCTACAACCAAAGCTGTAAAGAGAGATCCCCATGGATTCTGATGGAAAGGGAGGAGATGTGATCTGTTTAGGACTCATATCCCTAGCGGGGAGCCCAGAAAAGGAGAGGATATTATAGATTCAGGGTATTGAGGGGTTGAAACTACATATTAGGCACCCCAGGCCTGAAGTCTGATCCCAGGAAGAGGAGCTGTCTTAGCTGGTTTGAAAACCGATGGGGCTTACCGGAAGGATTTAAGAATCCAAGACTCTGATCTTAAAAGCACGCACATGGCCTTGCTTACTCCCAGTTACAGCACAAAGACAGCAGGTTGAAAACTGCCTGGTGATCTCACTGTCCTTCCAGCACCACTCAAGCATGCCACTCCCTTACCTGTCTGCTCTGGGGCTGTTTACCGCCAAGCCAGAGGCTGCCACTAGTGACAGGGGGCACAGACTAGAGGGAACAAGCCAGAATGGATCCAGCCCCTGTTTCTGATCAGGGCAGAAGCGGCCGTTGCCAGTGCCTGCTTTGGTACGCACACTTGGGAGAGGGTGAGACTAGCTCCAGGGCAGAGAGAGCCTCTGCTACTGCCTCTGTGCACATCTCAGAAGGGAGCGAAACTGGCTCTAGGTGAGACCTCCATCAGAGGACTGAAGGGAAAAAGCCTGCCACCTAGATAATCTACCAGTGAGGTTATCTTTCAAAATTGAAGGAGAAATAAACTTCTCAGACAAGCAAAAACTAAAAGAGTTCATCAATGCTAACCTGACCTTATAAGATGTATTAAAGGGTCTACTTAAAGGAAAGAGAAAAGGCTACAAGAACTAAGAAATTATAGGAAGGGGAAAATTCCACTGGTAAAGGCAAATATATAGTAAAGGCTGCGGATCAACCACTTAAATAAACTAGCATGAAATTTAAAAGACAAACAATGTAAAATCATCTATAACTACAATAAAGAGTTAAGGAATATGCATGAAGATGTAGACTATAACATCAAAAAATGTGGGGAGGAGTAAAAAATGTAGAGATTTTAAAATGTGTTTGCATTTAAATGACAATCAGTTTAAAACAAGTAGATATAGGTCAACATATATGAGCTCCGTGGGAAGAGTTGACTCATTGGAAAAGACCCTGTTGCTGGGAGGGATTGGGGGCAGGAGGAGAAGGGGGCGACAGAGGATGAGATGGCTGGATGGCATCACCGACTCGATGGACATGAGTTTGAGTAAATTCTGGGAGTTGGTGATGGACAGGGAGGCCTGGCGTGCTGCGATTCATGGGGTTGCAGAGAGTTGGACACGACTGAGCGACTGAACTGAACTGAACTGATATGAGCTCCATGATAACCACAAATCAAAAACCTACAACATATACACAAAAACTAGAGAGAAAGAAACACAAAAAACATTAAAGAAAATCATCAGACCACAAGGGAAGAGTCTAAAAGAAGAAGAGAGTAGAACTACAAAAACAATCAGAAACTAAATGGCAAAACCACTAGTCCATACCTGTCAACAATTACTTAAAATTTTACTGGTCTAAATGCTCTAACCAAAGACTTAGGGAGGTTATTTGGATAAATAAGCAAGACTTATCTAAGTGTTGCCTCCAAGAGACTTACTTCAGAGCTAAAGACACAAACAGACTGAAAGTGTGGGGACGGAAGGAACATATCATGAAAACGGAAATGGAAAGAAAGCTGCGATACCAATATGCACATCAGACAAAGTATGCTTTAAAAGAAAATCTATAATAAAAGACAAGAAAAGACATTACACACTGATAGAGTGATAAATACAAGAAGATGATATAGCCTATATAATGTCAGTAAGCCTTGAACAAGAGGCTTCCCGTGGGCTGTCTTGGATCTGTCAGGAACCCTCTGGCCCCTGTCGATTCCTGAATATTCAGGAATTAAGAGGAGAGGCACGCCTTTCCCGGGGCTGAGGAATCCAGGCATTTCTCATCACAGTGATAAGTACCCTCTTCCTTTTTATGAGCCAAATGGTAAAAGGTGATTGTTTGCAGCTCTCTCTCTTTGATAGGGATCATCTTATGTTTTGCAAGTCTGGAATTTTAATCTTTGTCTTTGCTGAGAATAACCACCTGGTAAGACAGTATATATGCCCACGCCGTGTTGATTAAAGCACCTTTGCTCCATCAGAGCTTGGGTCCCCGTGTCTTTCTTCCTTTCTTTCTTCTCTCTCTCCCTTTCTCTCTGTCTCTCTCTCTCTATTTCTGGCTAATTCCTTGGGGCGCGGAGGCCCGCTGAGCTCCCTTTCTTGCCCAGGCTTCTAAGCCCCTCTCGAGAAGGCGCACCGTGCCTTCACCCACTCGAGAGCGCGCCTGGGGCCGACGTGCAGCAGCGCTGCCCTAAGAACACGGCTCTATTGGCTTTCCGCGTAAACCAGGGTATGTCAGCCTCTTTCTCTCTCTTACTCTCTGGTCCACCAGGTTCCGGTCCATTAAAGGACCAACAATATAATATAACTAATATAGGAGCATCTACTTATATAAGACACACATTAATATAAATTGAAATTTGACAGTAATGCAGTAATTGGAAGGGACTTGTCTGCTTATTTCATTGAACAGTCATTCAGATTTCTCTACCTGTTAACATCCTATCCACCCTCAAAAACCCACCTGAAATGCTGCTGCCTTAAAATTTATCAAAACTTAGGTACACACACACTTACAGACCATGTAAGTGTAAAACATGGTACTATTTGCAGTAGAGAGAAATGTAAACAAATGTGAAGATGCAGTATGAAGTCAAACTGCATAAAACTAATTGTAGTACATATAGTATGACTGTAGTAATTCCATTGCCACCTCCTGTTGCTATGACTGTGAGCTCAAGTGTTGCAAAGATACACTTAAAATGCATCTGATGCTAATCAATTACCCATGAGCCGTCACTCTGCAGTTTTTCTCAGTAAAAAGTTATCTCTTGAGGTTCTTGTGTATTTTTCATCATATTTAGTGCAATATCATAAACATTGAATAACACTAGGGGACCATTATGAAGTGCCACTAGTGATTCTAGAAGTACTTTTAAGAAGCAAAGTCATGACATTACAGAAAAGTTGAGTTGCTTGATATGTTCCATAGGTTGAGATATGCAGCAAGGGTCTTCTGCCACTTCAAGATAAATGAATCCAGTATAAGGATGATTATTAAAAAAAAGAAAAGAAAATCCATAAAGCTATCATTGCAGCTATTGGTTCCATTGACGCTTTGTCTCTGAAGTCAGGAAGTACCTTGCCAGTAAGGGACTGTCTTTTAAATCTCTTTTGGTATTGGATAGTGCCCTTGATTACTCAGAACCCTATGAGATTAACACTGAAAGCATAGAAGTTGTCTGCTTGCCTCCAAACCCAAGTTGTATAATTAAGTCTTTAGATTGAGGGAGCATAAGGACCTTTAAGATTCATTATATGTGGTACTCCATGGAAAGGATTGTCAACACTATGGGAGAGAACCTGATAGAGAAAGCACCATGAAAGTCTGGAATAATTACACCAGCGAAGATGCCATTATTGAAAAATCCATGAAACCATCAAGCCTGAAACAATAAATTCTTGCTGGAGAAAACTTTCCAGATGCTGTGCATGACTTCACAGGATTTATGACAGAACCAATCAAGAAGATCATGAAAGAGACTGTGGATATGGAAAACAAAAAAAGGTAGGGAGTGCAGTGTTTCAAGATATGGATCTTGAAGAAATTCAAGAGCTAACAGATTGCACACTAGTGGAATTAGCAAAAGACACCTTGATGGAGATAAGTGCTTCCAAACCAGTGCCAGGAAATGAAGAAGACATCAAAGTAGCACCAGAAAACATTTTGACACTAGACAACCTGGACAAGGGTTCCAATTAGTCAAGGCTGATTTTGCCTTCTTTTAAAACATAGACTCTTCTAAGAAACAGGCACAGAAACCACACAGTAGAAGGATGATTAGCACTACATAGAAACGAAAACGAAAAGCAAAAAGTCAGAAATTACGATCTATTTCCATAAAGTTACATCAAATGCATCTGCCTCCTCTGCCTTCCCTTCCACCTCTGCCTGAGACTGCGAGATCAACCCCTCCTCTTCCTGAGTCTACTCAACGTGAAGACAAGGAGGATGACGACTTTTATGACGATCTACTTCCACTTAATGATGAGTAAATAATCCTCATGTCATACAGTTAATAACCTTATCTGCTGTGTATGTGTGTAGGTGTCTTTGTGTGAAGAATCTATTAACTGCATGGTAAGAAGTATATGCAATCTTTTGACTTACCATCATCATTGCCTGATTATTCATTGTGTAGCATATTCTGCAAAAGACACATGTTGAAGGGAAAAACCTACACTTACATAGGCATAAGATGAGTGATATTAATATAAAATTAGCAATGTGTTAGTTTTCTTACTGTTTTATATCTTTGCTTTCAAAAAGTTTTGTTACCATATAGTGTGCCCCCCTCTCTCAATTGGAGAATCTGCATATCAGGCTATCACCACAGGTATTTGGTTTCTAAAAAAAGTAACAGTGTTTCCAATACTGCAGTAAGAATATTACTGTAATACTGTATGCCATACAATTTTTATAATAATTTATTCATTACCGTTATAGACTAGGCTACTATGAAGCAGTCATATTGATGACACAGGCTACCATAAAGTGATCATATTGCTGCTTCATTATCAATGCATGAATCTCTATGAAAAAAATGTTAGTGACTCAGTCGTGTCCAACTCTTTGTGACCCCATGGACTATGGTGTGCCAGGCTTCTCTGCCCATGGAATTCTCCAGGCAAGAATACTGAAGAGAGTTGCCATTCCTTTTTCCAGGGGATCTTCCCATCCCAGGGATCAAATCCTGGTCTCTTGCATTGCAGCTGGATTCTTTACTGTCTGAGCCAGCAGGGAAGCCCATGAATCAGTATACCTGCCAATAAATACAAATTTCTTTTTCTCATTATATTCACATTGTTAATGTCTAGTGTTGGTAACATATCCAACATCTACAGTGCTTTGTATCATATAAGATGATATTGATGTAGGTACTGACAGATGATCCATTTTGTAAACAGAAGACACAAATTTACAATATTGATAAATACAGTATAGTACTGCAAACATGGGGCTTCCCCAGTGGCTCAGATGCTAAAGAATATGCCTGCAATGCAAGAGATATGGGTTCAGTCCCTGGGTCAGAAAGATCCCCTGGAGGAGGGCATGGCAATCCACTCCATCATTCTTGCCTGGAGAATCCCATGGACAGAGGGGCCTGGTGGGCTACAGTCCATGGGGTAACAAAGAGTCGAACACGACTGAAGCGACTGAGCAGGCACGCATGCACTATAAATATGTTTTCTTTTCCTTATGATTTCCTTAAAACATTCTTTTTTTCTAGCTTGCTTTATTGTAAGAATACAGTATATAATACGTATAACAGACCAAACATATAGTAACAGAATTTCCAGTTAACACTAGTCTATTTACAGTTAAGTTTTGGGAAGTCAAAATTTATACTCAGATTTTGACTGCACAAGGAGTCAGTGCCCCTAACCCCTGTGTTTCTCAAGGGTCAACAGTGTTTTGTTTATGTACATTTTAAAGCATTTGGTCAAGACCTAAACTCAGAGGAGCTGCCCTCCCTTTCTCTCAGTCCTTGATGTAGCAGGCTAGGATGTTAGTCTGCAGGCTGTGATACGAGTTGCTTATTCATGTGGATGTTTCATTTTCTCCTGAGATCTACAGAAAGGACATTAGCAATGAACTTGAGTCATTGGATATTGCAAGCACAGATAATATCTATTTCTACTAAGCTGTCAAAATTCTCAGGGATTATCTCATCTATTGAGGATTGAGAGTCAGTTGGTCTATTGAGGGATAATTGATCACTTGTTTTCTGGTCTCACTGGAAAAAACACAGGAATCAATGAAAACATTTATTTTATTTTAAGAGGCAGAGATTGTAAAATGTTTAAAATGCCTTCTCATTTCACAGAAGTGTAATGATATAACACTTAGCATTGGAGACCTCCTCGTTAGGTTCTCAATTGTCAGTTCCATTACAACATAAAATAAAACCCAAGAAAATGTATTTTTTAGGCAATAAATATAATAGTACAAAGGGAAATTTGTAGAGGGCAGAAAACTACCCTGTGTATACAATTTTGTATTCTCTTCCCATTTATTATTTGTATCCTTTTGGGTATAGTTTGAGCTGCATATAACAGAAAAACAGAGCAGCTGATAAGACAGAAGTATAGAGGGAGAGAAGCCAGCGTGATTATTGAGGTCTAACAGTGTTACCAGAAACCTAGAGTCTGCCATCTCAGTCATGCAGGTTTAGCCTCATCACCTCCAAGGGCTGCTAGAGCTACATTCCGGTGTTATCCAGTAGAACTCTATGCCGTGCTAGAGATGTCCTCTGTCTGTGCTGTCCTATGTGATGGTGACAATTGAGGAGTTGAAATGTGGCTCTCCAGACCACGGAATGGAATTTTAAACTGTATTTAATTTTAACAAGTTAAATGTAAAACACTTTACGGGGCTAGTGGGTACGGTACTGGATGACACAGCTCCCACATTTTGTCTCTCTTCCTAGGAAGCAGGAAAGGAGTAAGGGGAAGGGGCAAATGAATTCCTTTCTTTTTAGGTTTTTCAAAAGTGCCATATAGCACTTTTACTTTCACATTATTTGATGGAAGTTAGTCACGTGATTACCCTTATTTGCAAGGGAGATTGTAAACTAAAATATTTTCTTCTATGTAGAGTTATGTTCTGCTAAATATGAGGGTTCCTCCCTGTTCCAAAAGGGAAGAGGATAAAGGATATAAGAATTGGCACATCATCTCAGGCAGTCTTTTACAGTCTATTATGTGCTCAGGTACACTGTCGTGTCAGAATCTTTGCGACTCTATGGACTGTAGCCTACTAGGCTCCTCTGTCCATGGGATTTTTCTAGGCAAGAATACTGGATTGCCTAGATTCCATTGCCATTTCCTCCTCCAAGGGATCTTCCTGACCCAGAGATTGAACCTGCATCTCTTGCATCTCCTACTTTGGCAGGCGGATTCTCTATGCTGAGCCACCTGGGAATCTATTACCCATGTAATTAAACTCTTTTTATAAAAATGATTTTGATGGGTTGGTTATATTGCAGAGTCCAATTGTGGCATAACTTACTAATCATTCACTCACTTTGGAGTTTTTAGGTACATTCAATAATTTATTCAGCAAAACTTAATGAGCATTACTATGTTCCAGGCATTGGTGAAGAGACTGAGGCATGGGGGATCTAAGTGGCTTAGACTTGAATCCATGAATGTTAGAATCAGGAGGTACAGTGGAGTTAGCCTAGGCCAACTTTGTGTCACTTTATACAGAAATGGAAACAGGGGAGAATGACAGGGTAAAAGGTGAGATGACATGGCTTAAGTCAGATAGTTAATCAACCCCTGAACCCAACTAGTGCCCAGGGGTCCTGGCTCCCTGTCCAGTCCTTTTTTTCCTCTACTTATTCTCCTGTTAATTCTCAGTAGTACACCCTGGAAAAACTTTTCCTTCATCTTATTTTCAAGTTTCCTCTCTTACTGTCTCATTCTTGAGTGCAAAAACTTTATAGAAATCTCACTAAGCTAATTGAAAGTGATTTTGAATCTCTCCCCAAGTCATAGTTAACTTTGTAAAGTTCACCCTATAAAAAGGAAATTCCATGGGGAAATTTTTCCCTTGATCATATGTGTGGCTTAATTTATTTCAAATAGTTCAAGGATCTAAGCATTTAATCACAGCCCTTGAATTTTCAGTGGGTGGGCAGGTTTGTCTACAGGAAAGGCAGGTTCTTAAAAACCTCTGCGTTGCTGCTTCCTGGGCTTATTTGTATTTCTTCAATATTTTATAAATCCAGATGTTAATCCAGATTCAAATCCTCTGTATTTTCCATTTTGTTTTTGCTGATTTGTCTTAGCCATGATCTTTTTGTTTTCTCAAAGTCCCAGGAATATTGTCGACTTGTTCTCGGGTACAAGATCTGATCTTGAGTCCAGTAGCAACCACCACACAGTACCATCAGAAGGCAGCCTAGTGTTGTTGAAAGAACACTGATTTCTAAGTTAGTAACCTGGCAACTAACTGGCGTGTGCCTTGGGATCCAATTAACATGGCTCATCCTCTGTCACCTCGTCTATAAACAAAGGAGGTTAGAATGGAGGAGGTCTCTAAATCTTTTCAGCACAACTCTCAGAGTGGCATAGCTGAGTGTGACCTGAACTTGGCTCACTGGGGGCCATCAGGGGAAAATCATCTGAGTCTGTTAATATTGGCCAAAGCATCTTGCTTGTCAGGATTCCCAGAGATGAATTCAGTTCTCCATCCCCTCCCAGTTTCTCCAAACCAGATCATTTCCTAAAGTAACTATCGATTCCAGCAGAAGCTAAATTCACGCTGCATTGGAGGCACTTGAATGCAGTTGGGATCCATCTGAGCCAGTTCCCTGCCCTAAGGCAGAGCGGACCACACCAGGTTCTCTGACTTAAGGGTGGGTGATGCTGCTGGAAGTAAGTTGTAGAGTTTCTGACTAGCCGTATGATATTGGGCAAGTCAGTTCTATTTCAGCCACAAATGCTCATTTGTTAACTTATAAATTGCATACTATTTATTTCTTTTTGGTTATGTCACAGGCATGTGGGAACTTCCCTGACCAGGGATCAAACCCGTGCCCCCCCTGCATGGGAAGTCTTAACCCCTGGGCAACCAGGGAAGTCTCTCATTTGTTAATTAGGTGGTTGATTTTGAAGATTTTTTGGAGGGAGAGTACAGGACAAGGAATCAATTTATTCATTTGTTTTTTGTAAAATATACATAACATAAGATTTGGTGATTTGTGAGTCTTTTACAATTTTGTGATTCTGAGAGGCAACATTTGGGATTATCAAGTGAGAACCACATGGTTGAGATGCAGGTTCTGTTGCTTCATTCTGAGACCAGTCCCATTTACATGTGAAGCTCTCTTTTATTTCTCTGGCCATTGTCTGTATTCTGTCTATCACTGGCTCTGGTCCCGATTCCAGCAGGTAACCTGATGTACCTGCTCCAATGCTGATTTAGGCTTTTACATGCTGGTCACATCTTTCCATGTTTCTTGGGGAGGCAGCATTGCAGGGAACAAAGAGGTATGTCTTCTCACTTAAGTGGGAGAGATGGTAGGAATGGCCAGTTAGTTCCCTTATATATGCTCCTGTTTCCTCATCTGTATAAAAAGAAAACAGTGATTATAATAATACCCACATCACAGGCCTGTTGTGAGAATTAAATGAATTAATGTATGTATAGCAAATGGTAAGTACTATTGCAATGCTAGCTATAATTATTAACCAAAAATGCAATTAATAATAAAGACTGAAGAAGAATATTAAGCAGAAAATTTTGAATGTCATCATAATATATGACAGTATGTATAGACTCAGTAACTATAATTATGAAATGATTTAAAAAAGGTAAAGTACTACGAGAGACCAAAGAAAAGACTGTATTACTCCTATAGTAGTGAGGTTCTTTATCTCTAAAGTAGGAATACTAAACATAGAGATAGAGGAAAGAAACTTTGTATTAAGGAATACCTGTATGATATTCAATTGGGTAATGAAAAAACAAGGATGCAAAGACAGGCGATGGTCAGGTCAAGAAGGACCTGGAATTCATAATGAGAATATTATATTTTATGCCATGGGCAATGGGGGGCTGTCGCTAGATTTTGGGTAGAGAAGTATCATGATAAGATTTACATTTAAGGATAGCCACCAAAGGAATTACAGTGCGAGAGAAGAGAAGACACAGACGGTTGGAGGAGTCTTAAGGGCAAGCATCATTGAACCGACAGGACTGGGTGGGAAGGAGGGTCGAACTGGAAGGGATAAGGAGAGGTCATTTCTGGTGAAGGGGGGCTCTGTGGTGGGGATGATCAGGGTGGGCTTGTGTGAGGAGGAGAGGACCCTGAGTTGAATAGATGTGAGTCGAAGTTTAGTGGGTAGGAGGGTGATAGTTGAGGTGGCTCAACCTGTTCAAGTCTTTAAAAGTGAGCCGGGGAGCTTAGGTTTTCCCCATTCATTCCCAACCAGTGTAGGATCCGAGGAAAGAAGGGTCTAAGGAACAATTTTCTGGCCGTAGTCTGCAGGAGTGGGAGCATCTGGAGCCTAAGAGGCTTCCGTAATCTCCGTTATCAGCTGACAGCAGTTAAGAAGGTGGTAGCAGGAAGAATGGGAAAAACAATGGCCCACAGGAGAGATGATCAAGGACAAAACGAATGGGATGTAGTGACTGAGTGGGTATGGGAATGAAAGGGAGGCATGGATCACTTGGGACATCATAGTGACAATCCTGGGCATCTTGGAGTTTGATGATGCCTCCAAGTATCTTCCAGGTCACACTTGCTATAGGTCTCGTGTTATTCTGTAGTTTAGTCTTATTAGATTCAACTTTGTGGGGTCAGTCACTCAGTTGTGTCCGACTCTTTGTGACCCCATGGATTGTAGCCCACCAGGCTCCTCTGTCCATGGAATTTTCCAGGTAAGAATACTGGAGTGAGTTGCCATTTCCTTCTCTGATTTGACCCTAATCTCTGTCCAAATCATTTTCTTGAGTTTGTAAGTGTGAATGTAGTAATGGTGATTCTTGAGAATCACAGTCTTATCTTTCAACCATTGAGCTGCTTGATTTTCCAAGGTGGGAGATTGTTTCAGGTATTTTTAATGATTTTGGGTCCCTGGTGCCTCTATTGGAAATCCTACCACACTGTGATGTGTTTAGCAATGCTGCTTTTGTTTGGCATGACCATCAACACAATTTCTCTGCAGCGTCTACCTTCCTAGAATTTTACCTCTCTAGTAGGTAGCTTCTTTCTTCTTTGTGAATGGCAAAACTCCTTGGCTTCTGCAAAGGGCAATTCCTATTATTTTTATTTTACTTCCAAGAAATTGTATTGTTCTGATTCCCATTAAGGCAGACAGGGAATCCCACTGCAGATTTGGTGGTTATTTATGTTGGTATAACATACTTTTTTTGTGAGAGATATCATTTGGGGGTTTGAAGAAACAATATATCTCTTTCTATGTGAATGATGAATTAATTTCTAAATTAAAGGAATAGGCATTTTGAAGGGAAGAAACATTATCTTTGTTTAGGATCAAAGATATCATCAGGAAAAGATGATAATGAAGATTGTGGTGTATAATCTGCTACAAGTGGCTTTACTAAACCCTAGTCTCAGAATTAGGTAAAGCTTCACATCCATTCATGGCAAGTATTATACCTGGGACTTATATCAAAAGGGCACCATTGCTCTGTCCGTGGCATTCTCCAGGCAAGAATGCTGGAGTAGGTTGCTGTTTCCTACTCTAGGGGAATCCCTTGGACAGAGGGGCCAGGGGGGCTACAGTCTGTAGGGTTGCAAAGAGCTGGCCACGACTGAGTGACTGACCCAGGCACAGGTGGGACCTTCCCTCCAGAGCAGCTGGTCTCCACCTCGCTGGACAGAGCTCGTCCCAGGGCAGTGTAGAGGTGTTCTCTCTGCAGCTCCTCACTCCAAGGAAAGGAGGAGAGGGCATGCCTGATCTCTGCTCCCCATTTACTCCTCCACTGCTGTGCAGCATGGGGCTGGGATAGTGGCTGTAACTTCCTCTGTGTGGAGTAAACACCAGGAATGTAGCAGAAAGGCTCTCCCCCAGCCTCCTATCAGTGGTGCGCTGGTAAATAGTAACTGGCTCTCCTAAGTAAACAGCACTGATTTGTGTCATTTCCTGCTTTCCAACATGCTCCCACCAAGGCTGATTTCAAGCTACCAATGTGATGTGTGGAGTTGCAAAGAGACGCCTGTGACAGGTTCTCCTGAGCTGGTCTGAACTGGATCCAACAGAGCACAGCTTCCAACACTTGTACACTTAACTCATGTCTTCATGGAATATTAATTGTAGGAACAAAGGGGTGTGCATTTGATGCATACTATTTGTTCTCAGAATGGTCGTTCTGATCTCCACGTCTACAACTTAATATAAAACTGCTTATTTTTTCACCCATGCCAACTCTCCAAGTACCAATCTTTTACTTTTTCATTAAAAATAGTATTTATGTTTTATGAACATTTATTTTTTTGTTGTTGTGAAAGTTGCTCAGTTGTGTCTGAGTCATTGTGACCCCATGGACTATAGTCTACCAGGATCCTCTGTCCATGGAACTCTCCAGACAAGAATACTGGAGTGGGTTGCCATTCTCTTCTCTAGGGGATCTTCCTGACCCAGGGATCAAGCCTGGGTTTCCTGCATTGCAGGCAGATTCTTTACTATCTGAGCTACCAGGGAAGCCTCGAAAATAGTATACATGCTTTATGAGCATTTATTTTCAGTGTGTTTCAGACTCACCTCAGTCATTTCTTTGACTCTCTCAGAAGTCATGACCTCTTTCTCTAGTCTTTTCCTTGCTCCAGAATACTCGTTTCTTAATCATTTTTCAAGTTCAGTGACTTTGTACAGTCTTAACCTCGGCTTATGTCCTTACCTGAGAAATTCTGACACGAACTGATTTGTTTCCATCAGTCCAGATCACTGATCTTTGGGTTTTGTTCTTTTGTTGTTAGTTCTGCTCCTTGCTGTTGAGGTTTTCTTTTTCAGTTCTTCAAAGGTATATTTCTTTCTTGTTTTTGCAAACAAGCAAAAATCTGTGTTTACTAACAGCTCTGAGAGGTGTACATTTCAAAGGCTGATTAAGCTTTGGAGGGCGTAAGGTAATAGTTCTTTCATGACCATTCGAGTCAAAATTGTAAAAGCCAACAAATATAAAGGAAGGATCCTAACAAGAGCAAGGCATGTAAGCAACCAACATGTTTTTCCTTAGTGTGAATAAATTGACAGGACAGAATTTCTGCTCTTTTAAAGTGAACCATATGTTCCTAAACCCTTTACAAAAATAATATTCCCCACACCCCCAACACTAGAGTAGATACAACAGTATTGAATTGCTATCTAAATGAACAGACCTCAGGAAATGGAAAAGCTGTTCAAACCTAATATGGCAGCCTAAGAAACAAAGTCCTGTATGGGAAAACTTTGGAATCATGGTGAATGGAAATGTTTCCATGATTGCTTGTATCCCTGGGGTTGAAGCCTTTCCATCTTTTATTCTTTTCTTTTCTTTTTCCCCCTATTTTTATTTCTTTTTCTGTTTTGTAAATAAGTTCATTTGTATCATGTCCAAAGCTATAGTTTTTGAAAATTTTAGTATAAAATCAGAGATAGCTCAATTCAGTTCAGTTGCTCAGTCATGTCCGACTCTTTGCAACCCCATGGACTGCAACATGCCAGGCCTCCCTGTCCATCACCAACTCCTGGAGATAAGGGGAAAAATAATGGGATAAAACTTAGAAATTCAAAGTATTAATGCTATTTCATTCTTATGTCTCATGGACTTTATGTGGTGAAAAAAGTCCTAGTTGGTTAGCTTAATCTGGAAGATATTTTTTTGAATTACATGACATTGTTAGCTTGAGGTGGTATCATGATCTGTATTTCTTCCCTCTAGTTTGGGGTTGTATAGATGTGTAAGGGGTGTCAGTAAGTATGTTCCAGGGATGTAACTCATAGAGAAATTCTATACTAACCTGGAAAAAGAATAAGCAGGCTGGCCATCCATAACAATGCTATCTAAGGACAAGCTCTGTGAGTTCGTGATCTGTCAGTAGTTTAAGCAGAGGCACATGGGTTTTGAAAGTAATAGTGTAATGATGGTGACAAGCTAGTGTATTGAATTATCTCCAATGTGTTTGAGCATTTGTCATAGGAACATAGTTATTGAAGATGCAAGACTGGAGAAGGAATCTGGCCTGATTAGACTGAGTACTGTCAGAAATGAGTGAAGAAATTAGGACAGAAGACCTTTTGGAAAAGGGCAGAAATATCAGTGGGGGGACGATTACCTGAGGCAGAGATAAGGGAAAAAGGAAGTTAGGAACAGAAATGTCTCATGAAAATTCCCCAATAGGAGAGAGCATTCAAAATACAATGAGGCAAAGAACACGGAAAAATGCAATAAGGATAATAAAACTATAAGCTCCAAACTTAAATGATTCCTTAAATTCAGAATATCTTATAATGGACTAAAAAGAATTGTGGCTAAAGTCAGAAGTCTGGTTCTGAGTCCCAGAATCCACTGCTTTCTGTGTGATCTTGGGTAAATAACATATTCTCTGAGCCTTAGATTTCTGATATATAAATTGTTGTTAGACTGGTCATATTTAATGCTGAATAAGTTTATATTGGCTAAATGAATGATATCATAGTAAGTGAATTATAATATTGTTTGCATTGCCCAACATGCTATATATCCAGTGAATTCATTATGATCAGTGTTCCTTTTATTACAGGGCTCTCAGTATCTCTTATCCAGCACACCTGAATGGATTCCATGGCGAGGACCAATAACGTGACTGAGTTAATTATCGCCGGTCTTTTCCAGGACCCAGAGGTGCAGAGAGCATGCTTTGTGGTGTTTCTGCCCGTGTACTTGGCCACGGTGGTGGGCAACGGCCTCATCGTCCTGACGGTTAGAGTCAGTAAGAGCCTGCGTGCCCCCATGTACTTCTTCCTTAGTCACCTGTCGCTGGTGGAGATCAGCTACTCCTCCACTGTTGTGCCCAAATTCATCACAGACTTACTTTCCGAGATTAAGACCATCTCCCTGGAGGGCTGTGTGGCTCAGATATTCTTCTTTCACTTGTTTGGAGTTGCTGAGATCTTCCTGCTCACGGTGATGGCCTATGACCGCTGCGTGGCCATCTGCAAGCCCTTGCACTACACAACCGTCGTGAGCCGGCCTGTGTGCCACCGTCTGCTGGCTGCTTCCTGGCTGGGGGGCTTTCTTCACTCCATGGTTCAGATCATTATCACTCTCCAGTTACCCTTCTGCGGTCCCAACGTGATTGACCACTACTTCTGTGACCTCCATCCCTTGTTCAAGCTTGCCTGCACTGACACCTCTGTGGAGGGGGTCGTTGTGTTGGCCAACAGTGGATTAATCTCTGTCTTCTCCTTCCTCCTCTTGGTGTCCTCCTATATTGTCATCCTGCTCAGCTTGAGGAACCATTCAGCAGAGGGCAGACGCAAAGCCCTCTCCACCTGCGCCTCTCACCTCACGGTGGTCACCTTGTTCTTTGGACCCGCCATCTTCCTCTACATGCGGCCCACCTCCACCTTCACTGAGGACAAGCTGGTGGCCGTGTTCTACACGGTGGTCACCCCCATGCTGAACCCCATCATCTACACACTCAGAAATGCAGAGATGAAAATCGCCTTGAAGAGGCTGTGGGGCAAGAAAGTTAACTCAGGGGTGGAGTAACAATGAAAACCTTAGAAAACTGAGCACGCATATGCTGACTAAACAAGTTTGATTTTAGTGAACTATGAGGAACAGAGCGAAACTTCACCTAGTCATGACTTTTTTGTATTTTAGGTGAGGGCTTTATATTCCATAAAATAAATCGGATGCCTTTCATAGCCCTCTGTATTTTGGAGAAAGTTGAAAATTGAGCTCCGTTGCTATTATTCTTCACGTTCTATAGTGTACAGGGCATAGGCTTCAGGGAGGGATCGCCTGGATTGAATTCCCACTCCGTCACCTTCTACCTACGAAGCCTGGGTTTGTTTACTTTACCTCTCGGTGTTAGCATGCTGAGGTGTGTGGAAAGATTGTGGTCCTGGGAGAAAGAAGTTTATGTTTTATTCTTTCCCTCTGTCAATGTGCTCTTGTAGGAATCCCTGGAAGGCTTTTCTATTAATACTTCACTTTAGGCCTAGTTAAGGAGTGTGGGGGAGAAGGAAATGGCACCCCACGCCAGTATTCTTGCTTGGAGAATCCGATGGATAGAGGAGCCTGGTAGGCTGTCGTCCATAGGGTCACAAAGGGTCGGACTCGACTGAAATGACTTAGCGTGCACAGGGAGTTGGGATGGGCATGTACCCACTGCTATATTTAAAATGGGTAATCAACAAAGGTTACTGTATAGCACATGGAACTCTGCTCAATGTTATGTGGCAGCCTGGATGGAAGGGGCATTTGGGGAAGAATGGATACATGTATACGTATGGCTGAGTCCCTTCACTGTCCACCTGAAACTATTACAACATTGTTAGCTAATCACCTAAAGCCCAATACAAAATAACACTTTCAAAAATGTTAAAAACTGAAAAAAAACATTACTAAGCATATAACTATTTCAAGTTTTCTAGTAAGTGAAAATATTATTTAAATATCTCCCAACTCTGTGGCATCTGCACTCAGCACATCTCTCTCATCCTTTCATATACTGTTATAGATGGCTTTTCAAACTAGTAGGAATAGTCTTGATCAGTTAAGTTTGTCAAAGTTCACTTAGCAGGAATCATCTTATCAGCTCTTGACAACTGTATATATAATTCTATCATAGCAGAAAACTTTTCTCTCTGATGTTTTTTAAATGGAAAAAATATAAAGGTGATTTTTAGGAATTTATGTTCTCAAGTATCAACCCTATTAAAGTTGTATATTTCCTTAAAAAAATACTTAATTTTAGTTTCCCCCCTTCATTAACCTGAATCCAATGCCTCAAATTCCACAGTAGGAGCTTTGTTTCATGGAAGTAGGACATTGTTAGAATGGAAAGGTCTGTGGGAAGTGAAATATAATAAAGCTATGATTAATCATTCACATGGGCTTCCCAGGTGGCTCAGTGGTAAAGAATCTGCCTGCTAATGCAGGAGACAGCAGAAGAGGAGGGTTTGATCCCTGGGTCAGGAAGGTCCCCTGGAGGAGGAAATGGCAACCTGCTCCAGTGTTCTTGCCTGGATAATCCCATGGACAGAGGAGCCTGGCAGGCTACAGTTGACGGGGTTGCAGAGACGGACGTGACAGCGACTGAGCAGGCATGCAGCCATTCATATCCTTTTCCCCCAAGCTTTTAATTTTGTGTAGGCGTATAGCAGATTAACAATGTTGTGATAGTTTCAGGGGAACAGCAAAGAGACTCAGCCATATATATAAATATACAGCCATTCACATCTCCATCTGAATAGCTTCACAGACCCTTTCACCGACTCAATGGACATGGGTTCGGGTGGACTCCGGGAGTTGGTGATGGACAGGGAGGCCTGGCGTGCTGCGGTTCATGGGGTCGCAAAGAGTCGGACATGACTGAGTGACTGAATTGAACTGAATTCCTTTCTAGACAGTTGTTATCTGTGCCCTGAGTTCTGTGCGTGTGTCTATGTGTTAGTCACTCAGTCGTGCGTGGCTTAAGCCAAGATGTTGCCTGTTTTTGTATGACCTGTGAGCCAAGAAAGGCTTTTACATTTTCAAATGGTTGAAAAGATTAAAGTGAAATAATATTTTGTGACACATAAAAGTTAAGTGAAATTTAAGCTTTGTTGCCCATAAATAAGTTTTATTGGATTACAGTCATGCCTCATTATTCTACTCTTTTTATCTATGGCAGCTTTTGTGTTGGAGAGGTATGGTTGAGTAGTTATGACAGAGACTGTGTGGTCTGCAAAGCCAATATGTTTCCTTTTTTTACATATGAAAATCGTCTTATATTTGTTTATTAATTAATTTTTATTGGAGTAAATTGCCTTGCAATGTGGTCAGTTTCTGCTGTGGAGCAAAGTTAATCAGTCACGTGAGTACATATGTGCCCTCTTTTTAGATTTCCTTCTCATTTAGGTCACCAAAAATCGCCGAGTAGGGTTCCCCATGCCGAACAGGAGGTTCTCACAAGTTATCTATTTCATATAGAGCAGTGCGGACACATCACTCCCAACCTCCCAATCTGTCCGACCCCTCATTGTCTCTTGGTAACTATAAGTTTGTTTTCTACATTCATGACTCTGCTTGCAAAGCCTGTATATTTTCTATGTAGCACTTTACTGAAAAATGTGTGCCAGCCCCTGGCTTAAGCCAGTAACATTTGTTGCTTACTCAACAAGAAGTTGGGAGGTCAGTGGACCCAGGGTTGTTTCGTTATTCCTATGATGCCCGAGAATCTGGTGGGCGCCCCTTCAATTCCCTTGGCTGTCCCCTCACGGCTGCAAGATGTCTACAGTAGCTCTCGGTACTACGTGCTCACATGTAAGAAGAGAAGGGTTTTCATTTTATTTCAGAGAACAGTTCCAAGGACTTCAGAACAATTCTTATTTTGCTCTTATTGAGTAGAACTAGGTCATAT